>NW_024536506.1:0-16130 GCF_016097555.1 Gigantopelta aegis | reverse complement strand
TTAGAAAGAAATATACGATCATTACAAAAATTTGAAAGGATGGTAGTGTGGAAAAATAGCTTCCATTTTGTTGATCCGAGAGTGTGTTGCGGAAATTGGAATTGAGAGGTGAAAGAGGACTTCATACCTAGAATGCTTGCCATTATACTAAGACAATACAGCCACTTTAGGAGTCACTTTAGTCACAGGTTTCATTACATTCATAATCATCAGAATCACATCCAAACATCATGACTTTCCTAGCAACTGGTTTTTGGAGGGATATGAACAGCTAAAGACGTTGATCTTTAGTTAAACTTAAGTTCTCCATATAAATATTTAATGTTATTTCTTCAAGTTGTGCTTGGTCTTTGGAGTAGGCAAATATTTACGACTGGTGAAAGAAAAATCCATATGTTATTCAGATTTTTCAGATATTAATTGTGTTTAGGTTCAACTGGAGCACTTCATTTTTTCCAATCAATCCCTGAGTTTTTTTTCGGGATTACCTTGTTAACATGTCTTGAAGGTACTGAGGGAACAGGTTGATCACGTTACAAGGACCGTTTGGTGGTTTCTTCTGTTTTCTGATTTTTTTTTTGAGGTGTTAAAAAGGATTGTCTGGTGTAATGTTTTATAAGGATAACTGTAGACCAAAGATGGGATCCCTGGATTAGTGGGTTCATGATGTTCTCATCAGGCATTAGATTAGAGTGTGGGTGAGGATTATTAACCAATCTAATAGAGCATTACTGAGACTTAAACTCTGTCATAATTTGTACGTTCTCTCTCTCTCTGTAGTAAAATGAGTACACAAATACAATTATGGTAAATATGTTAGTTTATGGTACATTGAACAAAGTACATAGTATATATATTTAATTATAGAGTAATTAATCCAGTTAATCAAGATATATGGTGACATTAATACATACGTGTTACCACAATAACACACTCAACTTATAGTTAAACGATTGGCTTTTAGCTTTTGAGAATTGCAATAATTAGGGGAGTGGCTAGTATCAATGGGCATGTGACAACTTATCCAAGTGATCCAAAATAAACTAGGGTTTTGTGGTAACCTGACTCCTTTTTTCACTGAACTTGTATCTGGGTTAATGGCTACTTCAGGTAATGTTACTAGATGTATTGTACTAACCTTAACTAGTAGTAGTACAATATCTACACTTTTAGATATTATGTAGTCTCCACTAACTAGACCATCTTTCTACAGTGAGTGTCTAACTAGTTGAGATAGTATTAATGTATGGAATATACTGTATAATAACTATATAGTAGAAGATGAGGGTTTTAGGTTTGTGAAGTATATTTGTCAGTATAATAATTAGTATAGCCTTTGTACAAGTCTGGTAGTAGATGTGATGACATGACTGTAGGTATATTACCCTTATACTGGAACCTGATCTTCAAGATATAGTAACATATCATTCTCTATAGGGACAATACAAACTTGGTTGTAAGAATGAAACAATAGAATCGTCAAGTTATAGAAGATAACCTGTACCTGTGGGGTGGAAATAATTTACCTCGAGGTGCACGATAGTGATGAGACGAAAAAGGTTGACATCCAAAAGAATGGCAATATTCACATTACCCTTGGTGTATGGAACTCTAGATCAACCAATGGCACAGTCCCCCTCTAGGGTGAAAGGATACCGTGTATTTCAATAAAATGACAAAATTTATTTTTTTGGGGGGTTGGTGTTCAACATGACATTGCTACCATACACAATCATGAGAGTTAGATATTATACCCTCACCTGGGGACCCAAACTACAATCTACTGAGGACAATATACCGTGAGGAAGAGAGGCAGATGGTGGTATTATGTCAATGTGAACAAAGCAGGGCAATAATTGTTTTTTTAGTTATTGGAGGTCAGGGATACTCAACCCTCTATCACAATTACCACAACTCACATATCATACAATTACGTAGTGGCAAAGTATCTATAATGAAAATAATATATATGACCTGACAAAGGTAATAACATTAATTAATCAAATTAATATTGATTTCAGATATCACTTATTATAGGCAGTGTTCCTAACATGAAAATATTATATGAGGTATTATTTATATGTTCTCTGTACTAGTTATTATTAAGTATTAACATTTATATAACTGTAATATTAGAAATTAAAATAAAACTATATTAATATATTCTATTATCATAACATTTAATTATAGGCTTATTAATTACGTAATATTAAAGGTTAGTAGTAAGTTTGATAGGGATTGGATTGCTAATTAAAGTTTATTAAAATATTAGGAAGACATTTTAAAGAGAATATAATTTTTTATAATTAATACAATAAATTTTTTGTAGCACTGGTTAATAAAATTCATGGGTTGCTATGTTGTATCAGTGTTAGAGAATTGTTAGTTTAGTTTCAGTGTGTATTCTTGAAAGTGGACATACAACAATATATTAAATGTGTTAAAATTTTGCTAAAGTACACAATATGCAATATATAAAGAGATTCCACATGCATCCATATAAAATTATAGGATACCTGACATATTCTAAGTATTAATAACATTTTAAGATCATTGTGTTCATGAGGGATTATCTAACCTATTATGGTATGATAGAAGTAAAGATGAGTGTTGTTCTCCTTTAGGTCAAGGGATAATACCTGAGATTATTGGCCAATGGATGCCACCTAATAATCACTTTGTTATGGACAAGCCCTAACACAATACAAGAAGGAATCAGCTTTGGTGGTTTTAATTGGAAACCAAAACCATTCAAACACTATCTATATCCTGGATATCCATCAACCATACAGTGGTTAAGTTATATTAGCATTCATACACTGACTGGATAACGTGTATTATAAGGGATTTAGGTAAGTTAATCTTGTCTATCTAGCACTGGCAGACTATCGCTAGAACGATACCAATAGGACAGTGGCCATTGGAAAGGATATTGTAATGCTGCCCCCGTCTTATCTATTGGAAACAATATAACCTATACTAGTAATGACAGGGTGGAATGGATAATAATTAACAAAACAATAAAAGGAACTTTGTTTGGATACGGGAATTAATTAAGAAAAGTCAGGGACAAAGGTATGTCATTGATAATATAACAGATTACGTTAATTTATTATAACAATAATAGTTAGCTAAGTTAGGACATGTAAATGTCCATATAGTTAGAGTATAATAAAAGCATATTCATTTACTACTGATATATTATAATATGTTGTTATCTTTATTGGTTATTTAAATTATCACCTTCTTGTACAAATTGACAAATTACCTTAAACTAGAGATTATAAAATTTACTAGGTGACCTTTGGACAATTGTGGGAATTGTTTGGTAAGTAGGGTTCACTTGACCACATTTATGAACCACCCACATCAGGGTTCAAATACATTGACAAAGTATTTAATTACAATGAGTTTGAAAAAGGCCAAATACAAACTAGAAATAGTGTTTATAACATTGTTTTTGGAAATATAATTACAAATACTACAACTTGTATTTCCAAATACAAATACAAATAACTTCCTTGATGTGTCCAAAGGTTGTAATAAGTTAAATTGAACACAATGCTCAGATTAGTATTATTGGTTACATTGAACCAACCATTCGTGTTTCAAAAGTTTTATCATTTAAACAGCACCTTTTGGGGTTGAATAAAACTGACTTAGTTGTCAAAACTTCAAACATTACAAATACAATACGTTTTAAAATGTAGTTTTTTAATATAACTAAAAAACATTATACGAATTTGATTTGGACCCAAGTATGGTTATGACCGTTTTTAGTGTGTATTAGTGATAAGTAGGAAGGCTACCTTTATTTAAATGTTAGAGAGTATAGATCTAACAGTGTTTTGTACAAATTTAGCTTTCATCATTGTATTGTTATTCCATGGACCATCAAAAAATACCTTAAACAGAGCAAAAAAGACTGAGGAGAACATACTATAGTAATCTACATACTATAGTAATATACTATACAAAATGTAATTAAACTGAAAATAATTTAAAAATTATCCATTTAATTTGGGTGTTAGTATTTGTGATGATTTATGATCTCTTTGACCAACAGTTACAAGTAATTATCACGTTTTAATATCATACCAATAACTATTATGTAATATAGCTCTCCAATCTGTCTGCGCAGAGAAATGAGGTAATAATATTTAGATCATATATACTACAGATTAATCTACTTTTACTCTGTAACTGAGAGATATAGTCCACGCTCTATCAACATTTTATCAGGGGACCACATTGTGGGGGGTTAATAGTGTGTAGGAAGGATATACTAGAGTTTTAAAGGTGCAGATGTCACAGACCCCAATATAACAATGTTAATTGAACTAGGTAAGTAAGTCATTACATACACAATATAGATATTTACATTGACTACATATAGACACAATGGTGGTTATGGTAGAGGGATTATTAAGGGGTTTGGTAGAAGTTTATTATCATATGGTAATAATTTAATTATGACCGTTTTCAAATTTTACCTCTGTAGTATGTTTTGTATGTGTGGTCAATGTTGACTTGATATTAGATTATCATAATAACTACATACATGTATATACAAATATAGTTATATAGTTCTATTGAAAGTATACAATAGAAAATGGATTACCTAATGATCACATATATTTAACTCCACAAGTTATAGATATTTATAGATAGTTAGTACGTGATTAATGATAACCATTAATATTTCTTTTATTATATGTACATTCAGTTCCAGTTCTATATCAACTGGTAGTATACTAACATTGTATGTATACTTATTGACTACATGTGTAGTATTTGTTATATATGTTTTAGTTATTTATTACATGTACATTCATGTAAGTATAGGTAATGTTCACATGTAGTATAATACATGTACTGTTATATAACAAGGTGACTTGTTTAGACTACATAGTATAGTCTTATTGCTATCATATATGTTATACTAGTAGTAACTACATTGTACTACTGACATTAGTACTGTTGTGTTCTATCATATAGTCCTCAATGATGGTGTCAGTGTCAGTAGGTTTGTACTAGACTCTAATGCACTGACAGATCCTTCTGGAGTCATCAAAATATAGAGCGATTTAATAATGGAAAACGATGTAGGAAAGGGTATTGACTTTGATCAGGCACGTTCCAAAACCACCAGACAAAGAAGAAGGAGGTGCTGAAAGCAATAGTAAAACTCTTCTTCATGATCTCTTAGTTTGCTCACAAAACATAAAGAGTCTTCAAGAGAAACTACTAGAACTAGAATCTCAACAAGGTAACATAGATGTATGGACATATAGACTAATGAAAGGATGACAGATGAATGAAAGGATGGATGGATGATAAATAAATTATAATACTACAATCTATTACTACAGACAAGAAATGTACATGTGTATTTATGTATTTATATGTATGTACATGTATGTAGATAAGGTTGATACTTGGATAGTGTGTGGATAAATGAACATATTGACGATTGATGGATAATGTTTGTTATTGTATCAATTCAATCATTAGATTATAGCCTCAAACTACCAGTGATCATCATGACTTACAACAACTACATGATCTAGTACAACAAAGGATAGATATATAGCTCAACTAAATCGTAGACTACTTACTGTCTTAAAAGAAAAGGAAGATACACTACAAACAACTCAGGTAACCAGTCATCAACTACTCTCACTCAGGAGTTCTCAAAAGACTACAGGTACTAGTTATTATTGTAATTAACAGTTATTAATTACTTTATTTTACATATCACATCAGATGTTGTCAGTTATCTTCCCAAACTGGCTGTTGTTCTACACCAGTACACGAGTATTGGGAACAACTGGTCTACAACTTAATATAGATCAATCTGTACTGACTGATATTAAAAATAAAGGAGATTCTATAGAACAAATGAAAGTATTGTTAGAGGAATGGTCTCTAAAAGGAGGTACATTACACAACTTGAAGAGGCTCTCTACTTCATCTTGACATGAAACATATCATTTCTGGTAAGAGCTATATTGAAGTACATATGCTCCATAGATAGATGGATAAATGGCAAATGGATGGATAAGTAGGTACCTCTTTGATTTCTTTAGTAATAGTAAAATCTTCATTGTTTGATCTACCCATGTTGTTACAATGTATCAATGTATATGTAATCATTGTTACATATTATTATATGTATTGTTAATTGTTGTTGTTACAATTAAAATATTCTACTGTACTATATTACTTAAACAATTTATAAACCATTACAGAACATCAACTTTATATTGCTGTCTATATCATTTTAGGTTTACAAGAGTTAAAACAAGCACGTTTATCAACTCAAAAAAAAAAGGAGAAGGACAGTCCACAAGATCTATTATATCCACTGATATAAGTGGTACAGTGGCTACCAAAGATGTAGAATGTCAGTTCAAACCTATCTTGTTCCTTCTCTTGGATGTCAATAATATTATTATTTATATTGTCATATTGATATATCATATATATTAGATCAACTAGAGTATCTTGATGGTACTGTTGTTCATATAGCTGGTAAAACATTATTCTATATACAAGGAGAACGCACTCAGTTATTAAATTTGGAGGAGTATGGTTTGAGGATTAATGTACCTCATGGAAACAATACCCTGGTGAAATATGTGAAGTATCTATTTGCAGCAATTGTAGGGGGAAGTTTGAATTTCCCTCTGGTACATCACTGGTCAGTGCTGTTTTATGCCATTTCTGTTTCCAGAGCCCTCCTTCAACTGTCCAGTATCCATTCAACATTGTGTATCTTTAGAGACTCAAGAAACACACTAATTACCTCAGTTTTGTTACAGCTGATCTCTATCAACCTGTACTTCCTTACCAGTTCAGACTAGAGCAAGGAGGACATTCTACCCTGGAGACCAATATGTAGTATCCATCTCACTAAGTTCTCTATAAAGTCAATTGTTAGAGCTCTGATAAGACCATAAGGCGACGATTTCATCATAATTATGAGGTAGTTTCTGAACATCAAGACAACATTTCTGATTCACCTTAGAAGTTCCATAACTTACAAAGTACAAAATCGACTTTATGACTTAATATAATTATTATGTTACTGTAGATGAGACAGGACAGTCTCCAGTCAATTTGTATGTAGGTCAAGTAGTGTATGAAGTTAAACAACAAAATGAATGGGCTTATGAGGTTTTATAGTAGCTCAACATCTTGATGCCCTCCTACAGGTAAGTAGTATATGTTACATAGATAAGATGAATGTTGTTATATTTGTTTGATAGTACATTGATACTTCACTACCAACTGTTGAGAAAGATGTCAGTATGTCATTCAAATTTCAAGAGGATAATGGCTATGTTTGAGTTAGTTGTTAGAGAAGAACAAAGACAACTACCTCAGGGATGGAGTCTCTATTGTCACTCATATCCTACATGGTAAAGTGTTACAGTACTCCTATGTTACAATGACTCTATTACACAGATCAGCAAGAAGATGTTGATAAATTTGGAATGTGTACACCTCCTCAGTTTCCTTTCTGTTTGGTGACAGTATCTGCTACTTCCAGAGATACTACTGTCCCAACTATCGAGTATGGTATAACATTAAAAGGTATCAAGCTAAATATTACTACTGAAGGAGGACCACTTGTTCCAATGATCTGTATTGTACGATCACACTTGGTAAGTGCTATTGTTTACCTCTAAATTATAATTTTTTGTTTACCTAATACAGTTACTAGTCCAAGGCGACCTATAAGAGCATTGGAAGCTATTAAAAGTTAGTTTCATATTTCCAACCTTAAATTCACTATCATTTCAGCCACTATACTGAGTATCAGATGTAGACATTTTTTTATCATGTAAATATGTAATTGTTAATATTTTTTTATTTTTCTCATATTCTAGCACTTGCAGAAGAGTCCAACCCATCTGAGATATTCCGTACTCACTCTGCTGATCTGAGTGAAGCTATTGCCACTGATCTTGATCAAGTAACTGACAGACTGTTTGCTGAAAGAATAATAGGACTATCTATAGTACAGTTTACTACTACAGAAGTGTCCTCTAATTATCGTAAAGCTAGAAAAGTAGTTCATGAACTGTTCAATCTGTTACAAGCACATGGAAACCCAAAGCAGTATCTTACTCAGATTGTTGTAATGTACTTTTAAACAAGATGATCTGAGATTAAGAGATATTGCAAACAGTATCATTGCCTAGTTATAATTGTTATTGTAATTTCTTTGACATTTTACTACAGGACTTTACTTATTATGACATTTAAAGTACATGTACTATTGTTTTAAAATACACATGTCACATTTATTAATGGATTATTAAAAGTTATTTGTATTGTCTGTTTTTCTTAGTGAGCTACTATAATAATTTTGTATTCCATATAATTTCCTTCTTCAAAGAATATCTTTAATTTCAAACAAGTACAAGACATTTTACATATGTTTCAGTCACTGTACTTCTCCAAATGTTTTCCATATAATAGTCCAAATATCTTCATTGCAGTGGATACAGAGTCTATGACACTGACATTATGTAATAATGGCTATATACCTTGTTTTGATTAAAAAGAGACAATTGTTCTGTTAGTTAAATAATAAGAGACAAATATATAAATTAATATTTTTTGTACCAGTATATATTTTATACTATCTACTTATTATCCATCCTCCATCTATCCATTCATTGGATTCATCATCTATCGAATAGGTCAAAGAAGACATGAATAAATAATAACTAAATAATAAAACAAGATTAATTATTATTATCAATACATTCATTAAGATCAATGTAAAAAATTAAAATGTAATTCATTAACAGAAAACACTAGTCATATCACATCTGACTAACACCCACTGACCATACTGACCATAGTAAGTAAATTACAGGCATTACTGATAATTCAATCAGACAGGCACTCCAAACACTTGAGAAATGGATTAGAAGGTTTTTTAGCAAGGGGAGTCCTCAGTCTTGAACTCACCTTGCTAGTTAATTTAAGTCATTGTCTTTTTATGCTTACTCTGACTGAATGGAAACAACCAATTTTCTGACATTTGAGGAATAATGACGTGATATCATTAATTAGATGCAATATTGTTGTCTTGAAATAACAAGTATACATGTACATGTACCTGTGTGCTCAACTAGAGATGAACACTGCTCTGGAACATTTACATTTCACTCTGAAGACATTCAAATTCCATAATCTCTAAAGCCAGCCCTTCAACCCAACCCTTGTATTTATCAACCATACAATCTTGTAGTATAGCAGTCTTACTTTGTTCCAAAGACTTTATCCTATTTCTAAAAAGCTCCACCGACTATTTAAAGTAGACCATAATTTAAAATTTACTATCTTATCACTTTGAAAACACTAGTATCCTGATTTCTAAAAACACTTCCCTATATTTCTAATAAACTATATCCTATTGTAATGTTATCATTTAGTAAAAAACTCAGTGTTGCATTTTGTAAAAACACTACTCTTTTTTAAAATAGACTATCATTTTACACAAAAACGGACCATATTTTACAATGAAAGATACTATCCAATTTAAAAAACACCTCAATTTACAATTTACTCAAAAAAGTACTACCCTCACTTAAATGTCACTAGACTGGCACTAATTGACTGCTCTATTAGAATGTTATCACTTTAATAGACACTATCCTACTTCTAAAGACACTACCCTTTTTCGAAATAGACTATCATTTTGTACAAAAGGACTACACTATTTAAATGCTACTAGTTTAAAAATCACTACCCTATTTTAAAAAAACCACTACCCTATTTAAGACTTTAGTACCCACTCCAAGATTTCACTAGCCTCTCTTTCATGTGGCTATTTTTGGCACTAATCACCTCTCATAGTACTATTGTTTTAAAATACACACATGTCACATTAATTATTAAAAGTTATTAGTATGTCTGTTTTTCTTAGTGAGTTACTATAATAATTTTTTGTATTCAATATAATTTCCTGCTTCAAGAATATCTTTAATTTTCAACAAGTACAAAGACATTTTACATATTGTTTCAGTCAACTCCGACTTCTCAAAAGTTTTCCATATAATAGTCCAATATCTTCATTGCAGTGGATACAGAGTCTATGACACTGACATTATATAATAATTGACTATATACCTTGTTTGATTAAAAGAGAGAAAATTGTTCTATTAATTATATAATAAGAGACAAATATATAAATTAATATTATTGTACCAGTATATATTTTATACTATCTACTTATTATTCAATCCTCCATCTATCCCATCATTGGATTCATCCATCTATCAGAATAGGTCAAAGAAGAAATGAATAAATAAATAAACAGATGAATGATAAATAATAACTAAATAATAAAACAAGATCAATTATTATTCAAACATTCATTAAGATCAATAGAAAAATAGATATAAAGAGGATTAGATATTTAGATAAAATGGTGAGCAAGGCATCTCTTACTTACCTATTATTCTACAGAAGATGTCTCTAATTATTGAAGGCAAGAAAAGTAAACCTGAAAATTTGGGGGAAACTGTTCAATTTACTACAAACTCACAACAGAGATACAAAGTACATCTAATACACTTTAAGATAACCATAGAGTAAATGATATTGCTAACAGCATTAAAACTAAGTTGTAGACATGATTTTCATCCCTTTAGAATTTCTAGGTGTTATATATAAACTATTTATTGACATATTTAAACAATATATTGTTATTACTTGTACGTGAGATATTATAATGGCTTGTAAGTATGTATGATGTTTCAACTACTATGTTGTTTAATATAGTTTGTTGAATTTGTAGTTTTCTTAAACTTCATTACTTTACATTTATATAGAATGGTATATGAGAATGATTCAATTAACTATGATGGGGTGTTCACAATGTTATACAGTAACTCCAAATATCCTTCATTATATCAGCCACTCTTAGCTGGTAGTTCTTATAATACCAATTTATTGTTAGTTTAAGTAACATTAATATTATTAATTTGATGTTTATTAATTTTAATAATATTAATAGTTATAATAATGATCATGTGTTTAATTGTGTATACAAAGTAGAACACAGTATATATCTATAAAGTCCAGACAATAGAACAAGACACAAACAAATAAACAAGTTTTGTATTTAGTGTTATTGTGTGGATATAATAAAGTACTAAACAACAAAAAACAAAACAAATACAAAAAATTAAACAAATTTACAAAAAAAGTGAGAAACATATTTAAAAATAACATGTTATCTCATTTAAATGAACTATATACAGAACAAAATGAAAGAGTCAATGTCAATTACAACACACACATCAAAGTCCCTATCATTGTAATATATGAAGATCCATATAATTAATACACTATGAACATTGCTATCACTGTAATTACATTTAGTCAACTATATCGTATCCTAGTTCTTCAACTTCTAGACGGGGCTCATCAATGGGTTTAGGTAAAGTGGGTTTCTGGGTGAAGGTTGTAATTGCCACGAAAATGAGGCAATGTTCTCATAGATTGGAGGCTCTGATGTCTCTTTCAATAACTTTGTTGTGTAGTCTCTAAAACAGTCATAGCAGTAAGCATACAGTTGTAGATTATGATTAGTCCAGGACATTGCAGATGATGATGATTGACAGTTTGAAAGAGATCAACTAAAACGCTCCTTTCTAGCTCTTTGAAAACAGTAACTGAGAGCAGCAAATACTCCAACTGTCCCATTGAACCACTATATATAATGGTAGGTAGGTCACTTATAGTAGTGTCTTTAGGAGACATGTTGATGACATGAGTACACTTTTCTTCCCATATCAATCTCCAGAAATGTTCCAAGTTATCACGAGTAGGACAAGAACTAGCAATAAAAGAGTTTTGTGTACCAGTACTCTAAATAATAAACAATATTATTTAAAGCAGTGTTAAATAATAATATTAAAACTACATCAAGATAGTGAGCAGTGTAGTTATCAATATCCACTTTATCTAATGACAAGACAAAGATTAGAAGTACATGTAGTAATTATAAGATCAAATTATGTTTATTAGCTAACTCCTACAATAAGTGTGTGTCAATACAACAGTTTGTGGCTCTGATTACTTACTCCCTCTCTCTCTTTAATTACTTTCTGTTATTAGAGGAACAACAGCAGGTCCTGCACTGGCCTGAGCAGGGGTCTTACACTTCCTATCTTATTGAATTCATCACTAATAAGTGTACATTCTGATGTCTGCAACAAATGTGTAATGTTCTGAGAAGTCATTTACTAATACAGAGCTGTCACCATAGACAATGTCCTCAAGGATAGCATGATAATAAAATGTACTGAGGCTAAAAACATAATTAAAAAAATAATGACCAATAATTGTCTAATTGAAATCTTAGAAAGAAGTATCTGACACACATATTATATAGCTTATGTTTCAGTCCATAATTAAACAAAATTCTCTTAGCCATATCTCCAAATCCTTTCCGTAACAAACCATCTATGTCATTGAAAGTAAAGTATCATTCATCCGATGCCATTCAGGACAAACACAATCTCCTCATATAACGAATCAGTCTTTAACTTTTTCTTCTCTACAAAATCATGGTTAAACTTATCATGGATTTCATCAACTGCTGATTTGTAGTTAGCAACTTGAAGTCTGGCATTTCAATGTTATAATGATCAACAATAGCCTCAAAGCAGCCAATGCCAATTATATAGTATAACTCTCTTTCACTGTCATAACTTCATCAACTGATTTAGCAAAGCGCAATTGTACTGCTAGCTCATAGAAATGTTTTTCAAGAAAGTCTTGACATCTCCAAGTGAATGGATACTCCTCAGCAATAAGTGTATAATTGTTTTGATTAAAGACAACAGCATCCCAATTTTTTCCCATCTTGTGGACCTCAAAATCTAATGACACTGCATAGGAGGAGATAGCACAGGACCCAGAACCCCAGATTTTTGCTGCATTTGGCCCCCCAGATATGTGGAAAATTCCACTTATTCTCTAGAGACATAAACACAAGTTACATATTTCCACACATTAAGAATGCATCTATCAAAAAGCAAAATGATTTGCCCCCCTCCCCCAGGCATTTATTGCTTCCTCCGCCTATGATAGTTTCACATTGTATTTAATCTACTCTATACAGGGTAGATTAATGAGGGTGATGTATCATTACGTAGTATATTAACTATATCTAAAGTATCTACTAAAAGGTATGACTCCATTGATCATCAGGTATTTTTATGTATATCCCGTTTGGGCGTGGTAAACCCTCTTTTTAATAACAAGACCGCGTGACCTGGGTATAGAAGGCTGCGTATAGGGGCTATTTATGAAATGCCTAGACACATGTCAATAGCAATCAATGAAGACATGAAAGGAAGAGACAATGAGAAAGTTGAATCTAAATCCAGTAAGTCTGATAGTACAAACCTAAAATAAAAAAAAAATAAATAAATATGAAATAACATGAAATAACACATAAGGCAATTAATTATTTGTTATAACTATGTAGCTATACACTTACTAATTATTTGTAAACTACTAATGTTGTTATATTCAATAAAGTACATAGAACTGACTTCCAGAAGCACTTGGATTTGCTTAATGCCAATGGACAGGAACTGTTTGAAAGAGATTTTAAGGTATGGATGGACAGTTGGATGGATAGACTGATTGATATATTGATGGCAGACAGTTTACATACTTCTTTTTCTTACCAGTTAATTCTGAAGAATTCTATTGACACAACTTGCTACAGCTAGTGAAGAGGCTCATATGTCTGGGAAGATCGCTACAAGAACATCACTGCATGTATGTGTATTAACTAGTTATTAAGTAATATTAATATTTTGTTTCTAGTTGAAAATACTCGAGTACATTTGTCAGAAATAGATGGAGTTCTTAATTCAGGACTACATCATGCTAATCATATTAAAGTAGATATAGTACATGTTATTATAATATATGTAATCTCTTTATATTAGGGTTATGATGATAGTAAGAGATATATAGCTACTCAAGGTAAATATCTTATATATAATATCTCTTAATATTGATATTATATAATATTATAATGTATGTTGTTAGGTCCTAAGATTGAGACACACTGTGACTTTGGAGAATGATATGGGAACAAAAGACAGCACAATTGTTATGTTAACTAACTTAGAGGAGAATGAAAAAGGTATACATTATATACATGTACATGTACATATATAATATATCATATAGTATATTTACTGTATATCACTTTCTTTTCTTACTCTACCTTCCACTCACACCCTTTCTCATCTTCCCTCTATATCCTTCTTTAGCCCAAATGTTATCAGTACTGGCCCAGTGAAGGAGAGAAAGCATATGGGTAATATGTGGTCAGAGTAGATAGAAATATTGTCCTACCTCACTATACAATCAGAAGTTTTAAAGTGTTATTAGTAAGTTCTATTGTTTTTGATTTAGTTTTGATCTCTCTCTTTCTTCTTCTCTCTCTCTCTCTCTATCTCCTCTTCTCTCTTCTCTCTCTCTCTCTCTCTCTCTCTCTCTCTCTCTCTTTCTCTTCTTTTCTCTCTCTCTCTCGCTCTCGCTCTCTCATCACAGGCAACATCTGATTATGAAGAACGTACTATTTACAGTTTCATTACACAGCTTGCCAGACAAGAATGTTCCTGCTCAAGCTTCACCAGTTCTTGTGACTTCCTCAGAGCTGTAAACTCTGCTAATAACTTGTCATCTTATGGCCCAATGGTGGTTCACTGTAGGTATGTGAAAAATAAATTATTTGAGTGATAGTTAGATAGATAGATTGATGAATAGACTGATATTAAAAAAGGATATATGAATGAATGGATAATGGTTAGATACTTCAATTTAATGGACACTTACAACATTTTATAGAGACAAGTTAGATACTCTATCTTTCTATATTTTTAGTGCTGGTGTAGGAAGGACTGGTACTATTATTGCTCTTGATATTTCACTGGACCAGTTAAAAGAGAAGATGAAGTTGATGTAAAAAGAGTTGTTTAATTTGTTAAGAGAACAAAGAACTCAAATGGTTCAAGTCTTGGTAAGTAATGAGGAGATCCGTGATAATGAAGGGAGAGTGACTTTAATATTAATAATGACATATACAAATAGATAATTTATCAGAGGTCACAGGTCAAGGTGAGAGGTCATCAACAAACAGTCAGTACTAGTGTTTAGACTACATGTTTGTGTAAATATTGTGTTTTGGTTGCCAAAAGTGTAAAAGATGATTCTCAGTGGACATTAGTGTGAATTAAATGGATGCATGCCAGGAGCTGTAATCTAAGGGTCACCATTGACCTTTGACCTTTGGTGTTTATTAATAGCCAAGTGGTCCAATACTTCTTTCTAAGAGTTTCAGTTAGACTATCATTTGTCATTATTTTTTTTAATTATATTTTTAGCCGCAGTACATTTTTATTCATCATGCTATCCTTGAGGACATTGTCTATGGTGACAGCTCTGTTTAGTAAATGACTTCTCAGAACATTACAATTTGTTGCAGACATCTGAATGTACACTTGTTAGTGATGAATTTCAATAAGATAGGAAGTGTAAGCCACATGCTCAGGCCAGGCAGGACCTGCTGTTGTTCCTCTAATAACAGAAAAGTAAGTAAAGAGAGAGAGAGACTAAGTAATCAGAGCCACAAACTGTTGTATTGACATACACTGATTGTAGGTTAGCTAATAAAGATGGTTTGGATCTTTAATTACTACATGTACTTCTAATCTTTGTCTTGTCATTAGATAAAGTAGATGTGATAAACACACTGCTCACTATCTTGATGTAAGTTTTATATTATTATTTAACACTGTTTAAATAATATTGTTTCTATTTAGAGTTACTGGATACCAAAACTCTTTATTGCTAGTCCTGTCCTACTAGTGCTAACTTGGAACATTTCTGGAGATTAATATGGGAAGAAAAGTGTACTCATGTCATCAACATGTCTCCCAAAGACACTAATGTAAGTGACCTACTTACCCTCTGGTGTGTAGATATTTTATTACAAATGTATTGAGATTAGTACATGTATTACTGGTATGTTTTCCTTAGATATTTAATTATTTCCCTGACTCTTGCTCTGA
>NW_024536505.1:0-8658 GCF_016097555.1 Gigantopelta aegis | reverse complement strand
GTCAATGATGGGAATCATTAAACTTACATGTTTTGACATACTCACGTACATATCGATATACATATCCATACACTCATACATATACATACATAAACATATTTTCACAGATATGCACACATTATTTTGTTACTCGTGCCTGAGTAAGTATTGATCTGAGCAGAAAAAGAAGAAGAAAAAAAAAACAAGAAACACCCCCCCAAAAAAAACAAAAAAACAACAACAACACACAACAAAAATGAAGATGAGGTTTTTTACAAATTTATTTATTCTGTCAATGTATACAACACTGCAGAATACGTCTGCCAGCGTCCCTGTTGTAGCACTATTATATTATGGTCCATGTGAACCGTATGTAATTTTTCAATAGTGCCTTTTCATGTTATGGTGCCCTTTTTGTCTTGGACACCCCCCCCCCCCCCCGGTCATCAGAAAACCTGGATCCGCCCCAGAAGAGATGAAATACAGGTTAGAAAAATGAGTACAGTTACTCTATTTGTTTGCTTGTGATTTTATGAGTGGTTGTGATTCAGTGGGATGGACCAAATGGCTGCGCCCGTTATATGTATTAGCCGTTTTATTAATTAAATATACCAATATACTTGTTGATATAAAGCAATAATGCGCATTAGATAACGTTACCAGTCCAAAAACCTTGATTAAGCATTTCTTGACAAAGTTTTGATTGACACAAATGCATTAGGCTATATAAAATAAATTACTGATAACCAATTTATTTCATTACAAGGTGAGAAAAAAGGAAGGAATAAAATGGTTTATTTAACGATGCACTCAACACATTTTATTTACCAGACCGGCCTCGGTGGCGTCGTGGCAGGCCATCGGTCTACAGGCTGGTAGGTACTGGGTTCGGATCCCAGTCGAGGCATGGGATTTTTAATCCAGATACCGACTCCAAACCCTGAGTGAGTGCTCCGCAAGGCTCAGTGGGTAGGTGTAAACCACTGGCCGACCAGTGATCCATAACGAGGCAAACAAAGGCCATTTTTGTGGCTATCCTGAAAAAAGGAAAGCGAAATAAAAGATCCTTTGCTGCCTGTCGTAAAGAAGAGTTGCCTATGTGGCGACAGCGGGTTTCCTCTAAAAACAGTGTCAGAATGACCATATGTTTGACGTCCAATAGCCGATGATAAGATTAAAAATCAATGTGCTCTAGTGGCGTCGTTAAATAAAACAAACTTTACTTTACTTTGATGTACCAGTCGTGGTACACTGGCTGCAGCGAGAAACAGCCCAGTGGGTCCACTGACGGGAATCGATCCCAAACCGACCGCCCATCAAGCGAGCGCTTTACCACTGGGCTACGTCCCGTCCCCTATAACGTGAGGAGTATGTCATATTAGATGTCATGATAGAATATTATTATTCTTAATAGTTTCGGATTAGAAAATAATGCAATAAAATAGATGTTCGGGTAATTATGTCATAATTTTCTGGTAAAAGTATTTTCGAGCTGTACCCAGTCTAATGCTATGCCATAACAATACACCCCCCCCCCCCCCCCCCCCCACCCCCCAACTTGTACCCAGTCTAATAGCGTTGTATCACCGAGCAATAGCGGCGTAGCAATAGACTGGGAACCGCTAAGTCGCTATTGTTTTTGTTGGATGTTTTCTCACTTTTATTTTATTTGAGGTATTGATTCCACATCTGCAGAAAATTGATACAGGTAGGTTTATCATCAGTAATGTCAGAAACACTTATAGATTACTGCTAAATATTAATTTATGTCCAAATTACTCAAAAATAAATGCAGCAAATCTTTTTGCTAATTCCGTTTGATTGCTAATATCACAAATTCCGTGATTTTTTATTGCGACGTAGCAATAGACTGGGAACGAGGACATTGTCGTCCAAGTTTGTTATGATGTTATTTATGAATTTCATTTAAAGCCGCACACCCTAGTTCCATCCAGCGAAAATAAATTATAATTTGGTTAATCTACAAACCTGTAACACACTTAGATCACGTTTGTATCAAATGGAGTGAAAAAGCAGGTTTTATATCGATAAATACCATGGGAATCCCCATGTCCCAATTGCATGAAATAATTTTCAAAGATTTTTATTCTGATGTCACCGGTAGATGTCGCTCGAAGCACAACAATGCCTACGTCAGACAAATATCACAGGCTTGGGGTGCATTCTTTTCACCTCTCCTGGACTTGTTCCAACTGTTCTGTCCTGGTTGTATCCCCTCTCCAGATATAGTAGGACTTAGCAAAATTATTGGTTTTAAGGGTTTGTAACGTTTTGTATTGAGATACTTACTTGTCTGAACTTTATTGTTACTGAAAATGTTCACGAATTGTGAAGAAAAATCTCACAAATGAACAACAACAAATCGGATGTTGATTGTGCAAACCGTGCACAAGAAAACAAACCGAACCAAAATGATAACGGTCACATGGTATACCAACGTCTGTGACATTGAAATGGAAATATCCTGTCTAAAAATAGATTAGACCTTGTCTGCTCGACGGTTTTTCTCACACGTGCGTCCATTTTTCAGAAATACGAAAAATGCATTTTGTGGTATTACAAACACCAGGATTACCAGGATTACCAAAAAACACTTCAGGTGAATGGAAATGTATATTCTAAATAATAAACGGTAAGTAAATTGCAATTTTATTTGTGAAAAAATGGGTTTAATAGTGAAAAACAATGCCGTAATGGTTAACAACTAGCCGTAACTAGGGTGTGTCCCTTTAAGTGGGATACTAAATTCTCAGGTGGGTTACCAGATTTTGAAATGTTAGTATCCAACTGGGATACTGTACAGAATGTTTAATCTCGAACACTGCTGATATTTCTTTGATGTGCCTATTGAGGTCTTCATAATCTAGGGATCAGTCAAGTACATGTGTTTCAATGGAATAAGTTTAAGGAGTTGAGGTACTCTGAATATCCATGTTGTCTCTACATATATAGCTGAGCACACACACATCTTGACAGTAAATATCTTCAGGAGTATTATTTAAAAAAAAAAAAAAAATCTTCAAATATGACATGTTCCATTTGTACAAAACTGTGCAAAATACATGTGCTTTGTGAGGTGTACATTAAATTAGGTTGCACTGTAGAAACAACAGTTTCAGTGAGGTTGTCAGTTTAAGTCAGAAGACACCAGATCCTGGTTTGATAAATGTATGTTATCTGTATAGGTAGCACTAAACCAATTAATTTCTGGGTTGGTCGAAGTTCGAGGTGCACCGAACTTTTGATAGAGAAGTTAACACCACAAGTCCTGTGATTGGTTATAAATGTGAGTGTGTTAATTGGTTGTAAAAAAAATTAGTTTCATCTGGGCTGAAAATGTATGCAATTTTATTTCATGTAGTACCACCATGTCAAGTAGCCTTGTGCTTGGAACATATATGGGGTACCTGTAAAAAAAAGTACTCAAATTTTGTGCGAAACTAGGGGTGCTGTAGAAACATCTGGTTATACCGAAAATGAGCCATGAAAGGTACCATTTTCTGCAGTTAATACTTTAAGGTAGGGGTTGCAGTACTGATATTTATAGGTCATAGTTTGGTTGATATATTGCATATAGTGTTTTCAAACACAAACGTTAACATGGTCGTCTATGGGATTTTAATTGATATAGTCCAACCTATAGCACATATTCAGTGCATATAATAAAAAACATGATTTTTGTGATTTAATTAAATTAAACTATACTATTTGATTAATTAGCCGTTACTCGGCCATGCAAGTTTAAATGACCTTTACAATAATTACTGTGCACATTGGCTCAGAATGGAGTTTGAATAAAAATTAGCACATAGGAAAAGTTTGTTTTGGCCTATAATTCATACTATAAAGATTTGAATATTTTTATTTACATGTTGTTTGACTTGCCATATACAACTGATCTTAAATATGGTAATATATCTAGGCAATCTGAACTTAGATTTTAATAGCAATTTATTTTTATATTAAAAATAACATGTGCCAATATTGGGTTAATGTCTTTAATTTCCATAAACATAGTTAATGTTTCATGTATGTACTTCTGAAAGCATAACTTTTTAAAGACCTTGATTTTTATTGTCCTTTTGACATATTTATAGGGTGCTAAATCATATTTTAGACAAATTTGTAGTTTCAAGAAAAAAATGATTTTAATTTGAAGAAAAACTTTACCAAAGCCATAATTAAAAAATTTGTCACTATATTGTGACTTCTGTTCTCATTGATACATAACAATAAGCTTGTTAAACATATCTTTAGGTCTCCAGATCAGTTTAAAAAAAGAAAAATAATCACTTAGTTTGCTCCCATGAAGTGTATTTTAAGTGTATATACACTAGATTTAGAACCAATTTTTCCAGATTTGATTATCTACCTTAATTGATGTAAGTTGATAATTTATTTTATTGTTAATGCTGTATTATCCGATGTTAATAGCTAAATAATATGCTGGATTACTGTAGGAATACATCCAATATACATATTGTATTGATCTGGATTAGAAAATAATGCAATAAAATAGATGTTCAGGTAATTGTGTCATTTAAAAACAGGGTTTTCTAAGTAATGAAATAAAAAAAAATAGGTGAAAGCTGCATGCATGATAATTCCAGATATCACGAATATTTAAAACCTCCAACTATAGTAGGGTATACGTAAAATATAGTCAGGAACATTGGTGGCTGCCAATGGTTTTGATGGTCCATTTTGAAAATCGGCATAGCTGATGGATTTGAAATTTCCGCACATGGTAAATTGAAGATACTCACACTCAGCACACAGGATTTCCCTCCCAATGTGCAGTGATGTGCAGGACATTAAGTCATTACTTAATACAGATGCAGTCATGTTGATTTTTCCTTCCTCAGACATTGTATATATTTAATACTGATCAGTGTTCGAGATTGACGATATCCCAGGGATACCAGAATTTAATTTTGGATGCCAGACTTCAAGAACCCAGGATGCCATATAATGTTGTTTTGGGTTTTTTAATCCTGCGTTTTTAGTTTTCACTTTAAAAAATGTAAGTCATCATTTTCTGGTAAGTTAACTAAAAGTATTTTCGAGCTGTACCCAGTTTAATGCTATGCCATAACATTACCTCCCCCCCCCCCCCCCCCCCCCCCCCCCCTCCCGCTCCAACTTGTACCCAGTCTAATGCTACACTGGAGCAATAGCGGCGTAGCAATAGACTGGGAACCACTAAGTCACTATTGTTTTTGTTGGATGTTTTCTCACTTCAAATTTTATTTGAGGTATCGATTACACATCTGCAGAAAATTGATACAGGTAGGTTTATCATTAGTAATGTCAGAAACACTTATAGATTACTGCTAAATATATGTCCAAATTACTCAAAAATAAATACAGCAAATCTTTTTGCTAATTCCGTTTGATTGTTAATGTCACAAATTCTGTGATTTTGATTGCGATGTAACAATAGACTGGGAACGAGGACATTGCATGTTGTCCAAGTTTGTTATGATGTTATTTATGAATTTCATTTAAGTGGGATACTAAATTCTCAGGTGGGTTACCAGATTTTGAAATGTTAGTATCCAACTGGGATACTGCCCAAAATATTTAATCTTGAAGACTGCTGATATTTCTTTGATGTGCCTATTGAGGTCTTCATAATCTTGGGGTCGGTCAAGTACATGTGTTTCAATGGAATAAGTTTAAGGAGTTGAGGTACTCTGAATATCCATGTTGTCTCTACATATATACTAGTAGCTGAGCACACACACACATCTGACAGTAAATATCTTCAGGAGTATTATTTAAAAAAAAAAAAAATTCTTCAAATATGACATGTTCCATTTGTACAAAACTGTACAAAATACATGTGCTTTGTGAGGTGTACATTAAATTAGGTTGCACTGTAGAAACAACAGTTTCAGTGAGGTTGTCTGTTTAAGTCAGAAGACGCCAGATCCTGGTTGTCATAAAAATACATGATTAGCCACCTTTTGAAAAGGGGGGTTTGGGGGGCCTCAAATTTTGTGCGAAACTAGGGGTGCTGTAGAAACATCTGGTTATACCGAAAATGAGCCATGAAAGGTACCATTTTTTGCAGTTAATACTTTAAGGTAGGGGTTGCAGTACTGATATTTATAGGTCATAGTTTGGTTGATATATTGCATATAGTGTTTTCAAACAAACGTTAACATAGTCGTCTATGGGATTTTAATTGGTATAGTTCAACCTATAGCACATATTCAGTGCATATAATAAAAAACATTATGATTTTTGTGATTTAATTAAATTAAACTATACTATTTGATTAATTAGTAGTCACTCGGCCATGCAAGTTCACAATGACCTTGACCTTGAAAATAATTACTGTGCACATTGGCTCAGAATGGAGTTTGAATAAAAATTAGCACTGAAGAAAAGTTGGTTTGGGCCTATAATTCATACTATAAAGATTTGAATATTTTTATTTACATGGTGTTTTACTTGGCATATACAACTGCTCTTAAATATGGTAATATATCTAGGCAACCTGAACTTAGATTTTAATAGCAATTTATTTTTATATTAAAAATAAAGCGTGTTCGAAACCCAAGTGGTATATGGGCACGTTAAACAACTTATCATCATCATCATTAAAAATAACATATGCCAATATTGGGTTAATGTCTCTAATTTCCATAAACATAGTTAATGTTTCATGTATGTACTTGTGAAAGCGTAACTTTTTAAAGACCTTGATTTTTATTGTCCTTTTGACATATTTATATGGTGCTAAGTCATATTTGAGACAAATTTGTAGTTTCAGGAAAAAACTAATTTTAATTTGAAGAAAAACTTTACCAAAGACATAATTAAAATTTTGGTCATTATTGTGGCTTCTGTTCTCATTATACATAAAAATAAGCTTGTTAAACATATTTTAGCTCTCCAGATCTAATCTGTTTGTCTAAATAATCACTTAGTTTGCTCCCATGAAGTGTATTTTAAGTGTACACTTGATTTAGAACCAACTTTGTGCAAAGCTGAAATGATCTTACTACCCAATGAGAATGAACATCCCTTGACAACTTAACTAATGACTCTACAGGCCCATCTGTAGTTTCAGGAAAAGACTAATTTCAATTTGAAGAAAAACTTTACCAAAGCCATAATTAAAATTTTGGTCACTATTGTGCCTTCTGGCCTCCTGCTGATCAATCTTAAAGTTTAGTCTTTAATAAAGTCCAGACTTTAACATCATGGCAACGCCATTCAATTAGGATTACGTTAAAGTTTGGACTTTATTAAAGTCTAGACTTTAAGTTTTATACGCGGGCCCAGTTCTCATTTATACATAATAATAATATGTGCAATATCTTTTTGACAAAAAACTGAAATTTAATGTAGGTGAACATGCATGTAGCATGTGGTTAGGTTCCACGAATGCCGATGGATATGGCTGCCAGAAAGTGCATTAAATTGGCCTAACACCCCTGCACCAAAAATAGAGAAAGCTCACAGACTGGCATACATGATAAGACACAAGAAATAGCCATCTGATATGGCAGTTCATAAAGGAGTGCTTGAAATCTCTCATTTGTGTCACAATAGGCAGTGCATAAATGCCGAACATTTGACATTAGAAAGGCATGCAAATAACTGATAGCATTAATTGCAAACACCAGGGGCCATGTCTCAAGGGACATACACCACACTGTCTGTTGTGAGGTAGTGTTAGTCTGTGGTTGTTTTCTTAATTTTGTGTGTTATTGTAACTTGTGGGGATACTTTTTAGATTTTGTGTAATTATGTTCGACTTTCGAGGTCGAAGCGTCATTTTTTAAGATGTAATTGTTTTTCATATCTTTCATCTTCTTGGTGTTTTTCATACAGTGCATACAGAACCTTTCTTTTCTGACATCTTTTAATCTTTGTGCAAAGCTGAAATGACCTTACTACCCGATGAGAATGAACATCCCATATCCCTTGACAACTTAACTAATGACTCTATGTACAGGCTCATTATTGATGCTGTGCACTGCACTGTGTGCCCTCCGTGAGAAGTTTGTGCTGAATGTTGTGTGTCTTGTTAATGATTTTCTAATGCTTTTATTGACAGCCTCAGATTTTTGTGTGTTTGTATTAAATTTAGTCATTTGTAACATTTTGGGTCCGAGACGATAGTCTATGCACTTCCTTAAGTCGGTGTCATTGTTAGTGACAATTTTGAAATGTGAATCGAGAAAGCTACTCTAAACCTGCCAGTTTTTACTTGCAGATTTACAGACAAATGAATGTTTTATACATTTGTTGTGATTGCCTGGATATCAAGCTGCGATGGCATCGGATGTGTATGACAGTGCATGCATGGATTTTGGAATGTTTTCTGCGTGTATTCTATCGGCCTGTTCATACTCTGCCTAGCACCTAAAAGCAATGTCATTGGAGAATTTGATCTGTAATTTCTTTTTGTCAGATATTGTCCGTCCTGGCATCATATTTTCAACAAATCTTGCACCTTTAACAAACTTGCGATGTTTTTCCGAAATATGTTGTGTGTTGATTAACATTTGTGGTTCGATGTCGGTAACATTTTGCTGGTATAACTCTTCAGCACCTTTAAAATCTTTAGCAACCGGGTCTGTCGTCATGTAGTGTACGTCAAGACTGTCATTTTTTAAATCAGTTAAACAGTCCTCGGCC
>NW_024536504.1:0-9042 GCF_016097555.1 Gigantopelta aegis | reverse complement strand
AAAATGAATTACCAAGAGAAAACTAGACCTATAGACTACTGTTACAAAATAATATACTTATAGCACTACATGTATGACAGCAATATTGAATATAATGATGGTAGAAAAAATAATTTAGCACACAGAAGCTAATAAGAACTATGTCCCAAACTGACCATTATATTCAATTGACGCTGACATGTGCAGTTTCATTGTTCCTATTTTTAAGGTCTTATATTAACTAATATAAGTCTATATACCAAATATTGATGGAAAGCTTAGTCTCATAATTATTGGTTGGTTATGGAGGGGGCTTCCATCCTACTCTAGGATCTAATACAGAAGTGACCGCGTGGACAGCCTTGATTGTTGAAATGATCAATGTAGCTAATCATCATAATCTACTAGACTACACGTATCTATTGGCATTATTGTAATGTATTATTAGCATACAAATATTGTGATAGTATTAGTTAGGTGGCTTCGCTCTGTCTTTATATAAGGTTCTGACACTTCTCTCTTCTTTCCTTTTAACAAGGTCGAGTCTGCAAAAACAGTTCCCCCCCCCCCCCCCGATGACATCACGTGATGGGTGGGTGTGGTCAGAAACTCGGTGGTCCTCAGATTGAAAATAACAAAAGCTTTGTCACGTTATAAAAAATAAATATTTTATACTACAACTTACTCTAATAATAATAGTCAGTATACTTTGTATCCAGTTGTATAGCTACTCCCCCCCCCAGTATAATCTTTATATCATGATTAACTTGGGAGAGATAGAAGTTGATTAGAGTGATAGACAGACAATAGGATTAGTAAGAAAGGTTGTGTGTGATCAACCTCATTATTGAGGCTAACATGTGGAAATAGTGGCAGATGAAACTTCTTGTAGGTAAACCAAACTGTGCTACGAACACAACACCCACTCAAACACGTACTTAATTACACTATAAAGTCCTAAAATTTATATGTTTTAAAAATATGACTAGTAGATCCACTTAATTACAAAATATTATTTCCTAGTGCTATGTGTAGCATTAGAACAACATCTCGTCAAAATTACATAGCTATTAAAAAAAATAAATTAATATTAATAATATTGTTATCTAACCCACAGGTTCATGATAGTGTGGATCAGCTGCTGACATTGTCAATAGTTCCAATATCATCACACTGAGAACTTCTTTACAAGCTGTCTAGCGAATATTTTTCAACCCTAGCTAATCATGATCCATGATCATTAAGAGTACTAAAATATCATGACAGATATTAACACTGTAAACAGTCACATCCAATAAATGATGTAGTGTTTATATCATTTTCATCTGGATATGGTTCAAGGTAAAATATCGAGACACCCCCCCCAAAAAAAAACGATTGAATATTAGTTGTTGTTGATTGTATTAGTTATTATTGATTGTATTTATATATTAAATTTGACAACACAATAGCAAAATAGTACACAAAAATGAGAAGTAACATAATAATAAAAAATAATAAACTATAATAAAAAAGAGTAGAAACAGAATAGAAAAAATTATTAGTGTCATGAAAATAAAAAACATGGTTATTATTTACAATACAAGATAGTTTCTAATGTACAAACTAATGTTCATTTATAACAGTATTGAGTGTTGTATTCGTTTATTAAAGAAATATAGTAGTGATAGTACTGTAACTGTTAATGGATAATACCCATTGGTCTCCATACTGGAAGGGATCGAAGTTGATGGACTGATCAATAGCTTGGACTCACTAAGGTCCCTCTGTCTTATTCCAGACAAGTAACCCTACAATAATAATATAGAATGTTAGTATTTAGATGTATATTAGTTTATATGTCCTTATAACTGTATAAATTATAATAGTATAAAGTGGTACATGTAAGTGGACATAAAAATGGACAATGCATGTCACTTTATTACAATTAATGATAATAGTAAATGATATTATAAATGTAATTATTATTGGTGATTACTAAATAACTTATCGTTTATATTTAATCTAATTTACAATGTTAATATGTTATGATAAGTACACAAATGTATTCAACATGGACACTGTGTGGATCGACTATACCGTCCTACAGTTATCTTTATTAAAACCTTGACTTGTTCATTAAAGATGCCTGTATCAAAAACAGATTGTCTTTAGAACTATGGTTGTAGTGCTGTAAAGGAGATGAAGATAACTTTTTATCAGAGACACTATATACTCCATGAGATGTGAACCCTGTAATTAGGAGAAATATAATACGATCAGTCATTGTAATGTATGTACTTGTTTGGTATAGTTAAGAAAGAAAAATGGTCTGACTGATTCAAATTATAAAACATATAAATATTGGACATACAATATTTCATTATGTACAGTCTATCTCACTCATTAGCAGTACCTTAGCACAGATAAGAATCATGTATAATATCACTGTACTGTTTATAATAAGATTTTAATATTTTATTTATATAAAGAATCTCATTAGATTTTATAGTTTTTTAAAAAAGTAAAATTTACTAAAGGTCTATCAACCGGTTGCAGTATTTTAGGTTTAGTATAACATGAACATCATGAATATGACTATTACTGAGATATGAAGAATACTACACCAAAAAAAACACAAAAAAACATCATAGGGTTAGACCAAGTGTTCTGTTGTAGGTCCAACCAACTACTTCATGGGAAGTAGTAGGGACAGAAAGACAAGATGAAGTCCAAGTCATTAAACAAATCACTTTTAATTACAATTACCAGTATTATGGAATGTCACAGTTACTGTGTACAACTCTAGATGATAGTAAAGTTGTGACAAGTGTACTCCCTCATATATAACACTATATAATAAATATAATGTTAGCATTTATATATGTCAAATGTATAACTAATATAAACCTATAATATCAACATTATTATAATATTAGGATAGATAGAAGTTACTTTAATAACAAGAAAATGAGTACTATACAAATATATCATACCTACAGAAACACTAAACTTAGTACTACTATTACAAATCATAATAATTACTATAATAATAGCATTATACTGTTATGACAGTCAATTATTGCAGGCAATAAGTACTCTATGTAGTTTATTGAAGACATGAATGGATACTATATCTAGAAAACCATGTTATTTGTTTATAACAAGAATTATTAATCATAAATTAATTATATTTTATATATTAAGGTGATTCGGGGGGTTAATAATAATCCTTACTTATGTAGTTACACATATACCAGATACACAATCAATGTATCTTTGAAGTATTAATAGTATCCAGTACATATATTTGGTTTAATCTTAGATTATATGGAAATAAACTATACCAATATTATCTAGTATTGATAGGAGATTGTTACTATTAAAAGAGTGACCATAAATTGAGGGAAGAGTGAGGAAGTCCACAAGCAGTTGGAAAAGTTATAGGCTGTTAATGTTTCTACTAAACTAAGACTTGAATGATATACATGTAGTTATATCAATGTTATCAATTTGACTGGAGTGCTGCTACACAATACCTATAATTGAACTATAATTATAATAGATGACATTGGTTAATATACTATCATTAATAATAATTATGGTACAAATAAAGTACTATACATAGTACAATATGATTATGATAGAGAGTTGGCTTCAAAGCTTTAACTTTTCTACTTTACAAACTGATCACAACAATTTTTAACCTAATTTACCTTTCCTTTGAATAGGTCACATCATTAAACAAGTTTTTAGACATCTCTCTAATGAATATACTCTTATTATAAAATGAACAATGCTATAGAACCACACCCTATAAAGCTCATACTTGATACAACATAACTAACAACTATATTTAGGCATTAGTTATTATAAGTTATAACCTACCAGCTCAGTGGTGTGTTCATCTAATTATTATAAGTTATAACTTACTAGCTCGGTTCGCCATTACAGTCAACTGAAGATCACCAGACACACTCTGTAAAAGTGACCTAGCATCATATAATGTCAGTCCTGTGTGGTGTTATGTCCATTGATGATTAGGGAGTTGATCAACCACTACATACCTGTAATAGAACAATAAATATAATTATAAAGAATGATCTGATATCAATGATTAGATAATATAATTAATTAACAAAGATACATTTATAATTATATAAGTTAATAATAAAATTATATAAAAGGTAATGATGATATTAAAATATCTCAACAAGACCACAATAGTAATGGTAATATGGACATCTTGTATATAGTTAGTTACATAATTGTCATAACAGTAATTATATATATATAAAGTAAAGTAATGTAGGATTAAAATACTAATGTGGTTATAAATTCTAATACTTTTGTTATTATTAGGGAATGATTATATTTCCATAGCTACTTTGATCTTGTTTGAACCTACTATGATGTTATTATTATGTTAGAAATGTTTAACAAGTTTTGGTTAGTGTTAATTTTAATAACTTAGAATGTGTATATAGTGTGTGTGTGTGTGTTTAGTCATCATATCAGAGATTGTTTTAATTTACAAAGAAAGTACTTTAAGTAGTATCCAGAACAGAAAGAAATTGATTATATTATTACAACATTTAAGACTTCACATTATAATAACTTAACTAATGATATAAAAAGTACAACTTTTTTGTATTGAAAGATATAATAGTTTAGTGTTAATACTAGTATATAGACTATAACTCATATACTACAGTATATTAACAATGTAGATAAGTATATTATCATAACTGAATGTACTTTATATTATATCATAAGTATATGTTTACATGTTTAGTGGTGGTTAAAAGGGTGTGATTAACTAAGTGACAAAGTACATATACTAAGTACAAATATATGTAATATAACAACAAGAATGTCCAATAAAACTAGAGTACATGTAATGATAAAACACATGTCATATGCTATATATACATGTAATATAACAACACATGTCATTGCTATAATACATGTAATATAAACACACATGCTATACTACATGTATATAACAACACATGTCATATGCTATAATACATGTAATATAACAACACACATGTCATATGCTATAAATACATGTAATATAACACACATGTCATATACTATAATACATGTAATATAACAAACATGTAATATATTATAATACATATAATATAACAACACATGTCATATACTAGAGTACATGATAATGAACAAGACACGTCATATACTAGAATATATGTAATATAACAACACATGTCATATACTATAATACATGTAATATAACAACACATGTCATATACATATAACCATTAATATAACCACCACATGTCACATAATATAATCATTAATATAACAAACTTGGTCATAGTACTAATAACTACATGTAATATAACAACACATGTCACATAATATAATACATGTACCATAGGTAACAACAAATGTCATATATACTAGACTACATGTAATATTAACAACATATACTACAGTACATGTACCCTCTATCTTCTATTATTGAGACATATATAATCATGGTTGTTAATATATCTCTACATATATTTATCAAGCTATCAAGGATGGAGGATAGGAAAGGAGAGGAAAAAAATAGTAAAAAATAACAAAAAACTATAGAATTAACTACGATGTAAAATAAAGATTAATAACTGTCTGACACCGTTTATCCTTGAAAAATGAATTCAGTAAGTAAATAACGAACACATTTTATGTAAATTAGTATGATGTTTGGATAAATTGATAATGGCTAGAAATAGGATTTTAATGAAATGTACTGATATATAAACAAGATTATTGCCTGAATGATAGGTGGTAGAGTAGAAGGCTTTTGTTACTTACTACAAAACATATACATGTCGTAAAACTGAATGTTCTATTGAGTTAGGTTCTTTTAAATACTTCAACTATCTTTGTTACTTTTCCTCCTTACTATGATACTTCACTGTGTATCTTAATATCTTTGTAATCCTTTTTCTGTTATTTTTTCTATCAAGTCATCTGATTTTTAATGTGTAAAGGAGAAACGTATAGGTTGTAATTGTATTGGTATAAATAACTTAATCTAGACTAGTGAGATCATTGATTTGTCATATATGGTGCCAGCTATGCAATAGCAGCCCAATTAAGTAGAAACTGATTAGCGTAATAATTGTTGGCCAAAATAGAATAGTAGATAAAATGACTTAATAAACAATCACAAATACATTACATGTTAACATGATATATAGATTGATTAACTGAGTTGTAAAAAGAAATATATACTTTGGTACAGCCTTTAATAGATTATTTATACAAATTATGACATTGTCCCTTGCCCACGGCCCTGATAGGTGTGCCTGGTTCTGATTGTCTAATTATGTTCTACATTGCTTCCTTCTTTGAAAAAGAATACATCCCATATTATCAAGTGATATAGGGACCTACTGATCTGGTGGCCAAACAAGTTCAAAACCGGAGTACTGATGAAAAGTTGCATGTCAATGTGTCAATATGGTCATACTCGTTTGTTCATCGTCTGAGAAATCATAATTTACAGAAATTACACCAAACAGAACCATGTTTTATTTAAACTAATACAACTGAATAGGACTAGTAGACTTTTGTTGTTGTTTTGTAACATTTGATTAATCAATTTACTTGTCTTTTGATTAATAAGATGATTCGAAATGTCTTCAAGGTGAGTGTCTGACAAGGATATCTTCCAGTGCATGGGAATGGTATGCGTTTATAGCATCAGTAAAACCTACATCACTATCATTTTTCAGGAAAACACATAGCAGCATACATTAAAAGAACTGGATAAAGTTGGTTCTGTTTTAATAGTCTGTCACTCTCTGATTTTTGAGCTTTTTCATGAAACTCTTTCTTTTTATTATTATACAATCAGTTAAGTCTGTGCTGGTTCCAAAACACCTAGATAACGGAGAGAATTGATCATCATCAGTCAAACTGACCTAATGAAGTTGTCTTTGTATTGTAGCTGGGTTATGTTGTTGGGTTTATTACTGATATGATTATCAGCTCTGTCAACAATGATGTTTTGAGTCTGTTTCTGCATGACAACCTGCTTTTCTGTAGCCATGTTCCTACATGGCTGACAAATTAGGGCCAACTGCTATGGTTTCGCAGTTCTGAACGCAGCTGGGACCAGACAAGTCACCCTTTACACTGACGTAATTACTGGGTATAGGCCGGCTGTGATGTTTTTTGTAGAAGGTTTCTGCACTCCATCCCATAGAATCTTATTTCCAGTTTTGCAATAGTGGAGATGCCAAAGCCGTTGTGTGGGATAACCAGTTTTTAACAGCCTCTTTGTGTGTAGCTTTTCTTAATTTCATTTTCTGGGCTGGCTGCCAGGTTCGCCAATGTATACAGCCCACATTCTCAAGGAAACGCATAGATGACGACCACTTAATTCTCTTGTGGAGTAGGGATTCGTGACGGATGTGATAGGGATCTGGCACCTAAGTGTATTGTCTAGAGGTAAATGCAGTTTTGGAAGTTATGGGAACGCACAAGCTTGGCTGATGCCATCACTTAGGCGCTTTGACATAAGGAAGGACAAAGGTGGTACGCCTTCGTCTTTTCTGTGGTCAAGGATTCGTTCAGATGATGTGGTGAGCAAACTGTTTTAGTACTCTTCTTAGGTTTAATAGATTGATTAAGGCCATAGTAAAATCCTTCTAAAGAGGGAACCGTTTAGCTCTGAAGAAGCCATGTAGTGCTATTATATCGGCATGGGGAGAGTTGATCCTCTGAGCATGACGCTGATAGCTCCTTCTCCTTGAGAAAACATTGTATAAGACCTGCTTTGGAGAGTGGATGGGGATTAGATCTGTAATGTCAGAGAATACTGTCAGTATGGGTGGGGTTCCCTGTCCACTGTATGTAGTAAGCAGCTGTGTTTGTTGTCCGTTAGATAGAGGGAACATCTAAGAAGGCAATAGAGTTGTTAACTTCCATCTCCATTGTGAACCTCAATCACGATCGTGTAGGCTATTGATTGGGGACAGATAAAAAAATCCTGTAAGGGAAAGAGCTGTTGATGAGGACAGATGACGAAGGTGTCACGGAAACGTATCTTTCCCCACAGATTTTGGTTGGTAGATGCGAGGTTGAGATAGGCAGTCATTTCAACATCTTCCATAAAAATAGATTTGCTACTGGGGGGTGATAGTGGGGAACCCCTGGCTGTACCGTCCTTCTGTTCATAAATAGTTTTATCGCCAAACCTTAAGAAGGTTGGCGATTCTGAAGCCATAGTTCTACTATATGACATGCTCTGAATTGGGGGTCATAGTGGTGCTATTTCCTAGATCCTCATTCATAGTATATCTATCCAAGATGATGGTGAGGGTATCATTGATGGGTACGCCTGGTGAACAAACTCCTGAACATCAAAACTGACAAGTATAGGTCCATTTGTTAAATCCAATTAAGAGTGAGAGATGGACTAACAAAATGGGAAGAATTTTTGACATAAACGTCTCGTTATTTGTCAAAGGAAAGGGGAAAGTATCCTATTAAGTTCGTGTGTTAAGTTATCTGTATCCGATCCAATAGTACAAAAAGAAGAAAGACACAATGGGTCTGAAGAGGAATTTCCGGTTTTGTGTATTTTAGTTATAGAGTACAGTCATGGTACAGAGGATACTCATAACAGTCTACTGGATACAGCAATAATAATAAATGTATCGCTAAGTCATGGTTAAAGAGACTCATACCAGGACACGTACTGCTATACAGCAATAATAATAATGTACAGAGACATCATGATTAATGAGAACTCATAACAGGACACTACTGTATCCAGTAATAAATAATATGGTACTACCGATACATCATGGTAAAGAGACTCATACATCCACTGTAATACATCAATAATATAGGGTTACAGATAGCATCATTGGTAAGAGACTCATCAGGACACTGTATAGCATCAATAATAAGTAATGTAACAGATACATCCCCATGGTAAAGAGACTCTTACAGGGACACTGTGTATAGCATAATAATAAGTAAGGATTACATCATGGTAAAGAGACTCATACAGGACACTGTAATACCAATAATATAAATGTACAGATTACATCATGG
>NW_024536503.1:0-8408 GCF_016097555.1 Gigantopelta aegis | reverse complement strand
TTGTTATGCTGTTTGATGTTTACCTTCAGCTTAACTAAATATGTTTTTATAAAACATACCTTATTCAACATAACAATGGTAATAAAATGATCTTAAGAAACTCTGGAAGCCAAAGGAGGATATCCAAATTCTAATTTTCCCTATTCTATTGAAAGTTTTCCAAAAATATTTCGATTCTTATTTTTATATCTATATACGTTTGCTCAAAAAACAAAATGAGGCCAGATTTGCAAACATTACACGTTTGGTTTGTTCTGTTGAGCATGCTCAGTAAATGATGTACCAATATAAATAATCTCAGATGTCCGAAGTTCCGAGTATTAGTCCTGCCGCGGAGACGCAGCAAAAAGAAAACACGATCCTTTTAATTCAGAGTGAGGTAACATAGAGTAACAGTTAATCTACTTAAAAGTGTCATTGGTCACTCTTGATTCTTATTCCAGGTCCAATCATGGTGATGGGTGGCTGAGTACTAATGGCTTACTGATGATTGGTTTGATCATGTTCCTACAATCAAAAGAACAACTAGCTTTGCAATTTAGCAACATTATTTTGCTCTTGTTATGAGCATTTCGTTCAGGTAAGAATATGTTTATAGCTGACACTGCCACTTGTTTATAACATTCATACTATATTATTACTAGTACTGATTATGGTCAGAATTTGATATTATCTCAGTGTACGTTATGGTTTATATCTATGTATATGTAGAGAGAGGCATTAATGCATTCTGACTCTTTGGGTAAAGGTTTTTGTTTTCGTGGTCAATTAGTAGACTCTGATGTATTAGTTGTGAACAACACTGGAGGTGATCCTAAACAAGCTGACTTTCTATTATCCTACTTTTTGTAAGGCATGATTAATCCTGTAATTCCCTTTGAATAAAACTTGTTCACAAACACCATATCATAACTTTGTTTGAAATAAAACTTAAACTTTAAATTCCCATGTAAGTTGAGTTTTGTTTATCCAACTAAGTAGACATGACTAAGTATAAAAATTATTAAAAATATTAAAAATTGCATTAAATTGCATGGATCTATAGCTATGTGGACATGGTATACATGGACATCCTTTAACACTATTATCTGTGGACAATGTAAAACATGGGCTCTGGACTGGACTTTATTTTTATAATAATTACTACAGTACACTCTCAAGCTACTTCCAGATGTTAAATATTAATTGCTGCATGTGTGTGTGTGTCTTGTGACCAGCATATTATTCCACTATATGCCTTTTTTTTAACCAGGATGCATATACTCATGCACATGTCATTTGTTCCTTTAGGTGTCTTTAATAGTTACAAGCTGTTAACAAACATGACTTATTTAATAAGACAGATGCAAGTCTTTACATTTATATACACATTCTCATTATTGCCTATTTCATATACCACTTATAATTTCTTCTTCGGTCTCCTTATAAGAGAAGAGTTCACAAAAGTAAAGAGAGAATTAAGATATAATTATATTATCATTTGTACTGTATGTGACGTGTCTTGTAAACAGAACATAATGCCATTAGAAACAGCAGAGGAAGTCATCACACTGTAAAAAAATTGATAAGTTGATTTAAATATTATTTGGTTATATAGGTTGGAATTGCAAAACTTAATTTTGTCGAAAAAATACTGTTTTCAGCATTACTAATGTAATGAAAAACATAACCACCAATTTCATATTATATCATAATCAAATAGTATTAGATTTTCATTTTGCATATGCAACTATATAACCATGATTAATTTAAATCAACCAATCAATTTTTACAGTGCAGATTTTATCAATTGATATTTATATAAAGCCACATCAGGATGCCACAGTTGTCGTTTTGGCCTTTTTAAATTTTCTTTCTTTTGGTGATTTTTGGTCACTTAGAGTGGTAACAAATAATACTAATAATACAAAAAACAAAGCAAAAAATATCAAAATAATAATTTTTTCAAATAATGGATGTAACTTGAGTCATATATATATTATATTATGCATAAACTCTAGTCCAAAAAAATTAAAAACTACAGGCTAATAATAGACTACTTTTCTCCAAAGACTACCAAAAAGAATAATATGAATTTGTCCCCTTTTGTGTTCTAACTATAATATCTATTGGGGTCTTAAAATTTTACTAACTATAATTAAATTATATTACATACATATCAGTGACTATTATATTGTCTCTTTATACTCTTTAGAGGATTAATTTTAGGAGATGTGGTAGTTTGATAATGATAAGATTCTCAAGATTTATTTCACTACAGATGGGACAAAGGATTGGGTGTCTGTGTTGTCACACACCAGGAACTACTAATCAATTGCTCATATTGCTGTTCGTCAAAGTGGTAAAGTTGGAGCCTTCATTTGGACTTTTAAACAAATAGACATACGTGAGACTCTGAATCTTAAAGTACCTTAACCTATTATTAATATTGTATGTAGTAATAATATAAGATTTTGTGAGGTACTGTAATAAATAATAATTTCTAAAAGTTTGTTATGCACTAAATATTTTATTTAAAGATAAAATTAACTTAAATGTAATGTTTTAAATTACTATATTTCAAAGTTTAGAAGATCTAGCATAATATTATATAATATTGAAAATATTATATAGTTTTTAAATAAAAATTATATAGAGAACAGTCTTATTATAAGTGTGATTTTCTTACTTTATTCAAAAACATGGGCTATTCATTCACTCAGATTGAGTGTTCTGTGCATATTAGAGTATCCATTGAGTACAGCATGTAGCTCAAATTAAATATTTGTATCAAAATGGTGAAAACTAAAATACAATAAACATGCTAAAATTAAATAAGCCTAGAAGTGTTGTACTTGTATTTAATAAATATCTTTTTCTAGGTCCAGTATGGCCTATTCATTCACTCAAATTAAGTGGTCCAAATGTTTCTGATTACAAAAGGTATGGGGAATTACATATACTGCGAGTGTTCTTGGAGGGTCCTATATTAACACCAAATGATTGTAAACCTGTAATTGTTGAATGTGAGGTTGAGTAAAAATTTTAAAAATGCTCTCATTCTTTTTTATGTTTTATATTTTTTTTGTAAAACTATATAGATAAAAAAGATAATCGATAGTCCTTACAGGGCCCAGGTGTCAGTATTGAATATAAATTATGCTGAGACTCTCTCTGATGGACCACTGAAAGTGTTCTTAGATGGCAGGCAAAGGAAAATCTGTCTGTTATGATCATGATAGTGAATTTACAAAAAATACTGCTGACTCAGCATGTCGCCATTAGGATAGTACAGGATCTTCTTCATCAGAAAAGAGGGAAAGTAAAAAAAAAAAATTATATAAATTATTTGATTTTAGAGACTATAGAATTTTATAAATGCTTACCTTACCTTTATACTTTAATTATATTGACCTTGCTTATATACCGTTTATAATCATAACAATTAAACATTCTTTCTAGTTCTGACGAAGAAATTGGGATTTTTTTATGAATATTCCTGTACTCAGTCCTCTTTTGCTTGCTTTTCTCATTGTATGTTGAGAGTCCACATTACACTAAAGGCTTGTCAATACAAAGTATTTTTTACGTTGTGGTAAGAGAATGTTCAACAAATCAGTGCTAAGAAAAATAATAATAAATTATGCCTGTGATAAAAAATATGCCTGATCTAACAGAGATTTCTTTTACAGAATTTAATACAAATCTCACATTATCAAGTACTCGGTAGTTTCAAACGAATGTACCCTTACAAGCACTTCGATTCACCATGTAAGCCTTTTAGTATACATTAAGATGTTTGTTTTCACTTTCAGTTCCAATTGATTCAGTTTATCACATATATATGATTGTGATTATGATATTTACCTTATTTATTTTTAATTTATTGCTTTTAGATGACAATTACTTTTGGTAATTTACTGGAGCTGTTAGTTTTAATTTTAATTTTAATTTTAACATTGATTTCTATACCTGCATATTTTTCTATATAAAATGTGTTGCAGTAGAAATGATTAGACCAGTTGGTAAAGCTTGCAATTAATTCACACAGTAATCTATATTGTTTATTTTAATCTAAGTATGACTATAAATTTTACATTTTTTAGGTAAAGTATGAGCAGTATTTGGGCACATTACTCATTATTTCAATGATCTCTCATTGTGTTCCCATTTATATATTGCCTGGTTAAAAAATATAAGAATCGTGACTATAAAGGTGTACGTGATGATCCACCTAAGCCTTTTGAACAAGATGAATCTAAGTAGAAAGTATTTATAATTAGAATAGCATATTATCTAATTTGCTATTGTAATATAAAATACATTGCTAATTCTAAATGGTTCATTATAATTATAAAACAAACCGATTATGACAATATATATTTACATGCATGTACAGGAAAAAATAGTTTATTTACAATGTTTGAAAACACAATATTTACATTATTTGGTATTACTATATATCTATGCAAATTTACCACTGGATTAATCTTGATGTTTTTTTTGATAAAAAATTCACAAGTATACAATAGAAATGATGAAAACATCTGTCACAAATTCCAGATGGCAATATTTATGTTAAAATCACTACCAAAAATATCAGAGTGTGTATCATTATGATTTAACAATTGTAAAAGCAATAATAAATAAATAACATTGCTTCTCTTTAGTAGTCCTACAATTGTATATGTGATTGACAATTAATACAATTATTTGAATTATTAATAATTTATTCTAACATTGTAAAAAGCAATACAAATTATACATTGCTTTTCTTTACTGATTGTATTATCATCATAAAAATGATGGAAACTGGCCTATGGTAGTCTCACTATTGTAATAATATATTTATGTGCTTTGTAATATTATGAGTTATACAATCCATAACTGATATTTATATTTGATTATCTTGACAAAATTATATGGAGAAAGATTAAATTTTAATGTACACTAAACATGTATATGTTATTTCCTAGAAACCTATACTGTAGTTGTTGATAGACAACTATTCTTGAAACTTTATTAGAATGAGAATTAATAGAATATTTAACTAAAGACACTTTATATACAATTTAGTTCCCTTTTTTTATAGTCACTCTATATAGCTAAATAAACAGTAAAAAAGTATAGTTTAATCAGGTAGTAACCAGTTGATCATGGGGAAAATGTAAGATGCATGGCATCTAGTTGTGTCCTTTAAATTTAAACAATGATCTGATTGGTTTGCTTCCTTTTTTTTTATGGCACTAGTCTCATGCACCTCGTGTGATCTACCTAGCTCACAATCTTGCAATTTGTAGATTAAATATACACATTTATATCTATGTATATACTATACATATTTCTATACATATAATTATTACATATATGCATATATATTAAATTAAATATATGGTTATTTATAATATTAATTAAATTAAAAAATATAAAAAACTTTTATATAACAAGTAATCTGAAGTATAATTATGAGGATAAATCTGTACACAGCTAATGTTTAGCATATTCAGGTACGTTATTAACATGTGTAATCAAAGGACCAGTATTGATGTTGTTCTAATATGCCTTTGTATATAGAAGTAAGAGGAAGTCATACTAATATGAAAATATCTCAGAGTATAATAATAATACCCATATGTGACCGGATTTGCGAAAAGGGACCACTTCTGTCAAAAACAAAAATTTTCAGTATGGATTAGAAAACAGTGCTGATTCAATATTTTGTGGTGTTTAAAGTTGAGTTAAAATACAAAAAAACGAATATGAACAGTTCTTGGACAGTTCTTTTGAAGTCGTGTAGAAAGCCAAAGGTTAGTATTTCTAGCTTTGCACCTGTAGAAGCATTCTGCGTTCTCAGGATAAAATGAATACGATAAATACACGGAGTATATGGACACGAGCGTGGTCCAATAAATGATATTTCGATATAAACAGTTCGCGGCAATAAATTTTCTAGAAAGATTCGATGGCTTCATCAAGGGACGTTGCGATAGGCTTTAAACATAATTGGAGCAGATTTTCTCTCTCCTCAAGTGATAAAAAAGCACTCGCCCCCCCCCGTACCTGATATACGAGTACTTTGACCCTCGAAGTTAGTGGTGTGATATCATGAATTTCATTACATATACAATGAATACAATTGCATTTTAAAAGGCAATGATGATTCTGAGATGATTCAGATGAATTTGAAGATTTCTTCCCAACAAAGGGTAATTGAGTCTCTAATATACACAATTCTCAGTGATGAAAAAAAAGTCCTAACTAACAGACTGCTCTAAATTTAAAATCTTGTTTGTCGACTTTAGCACATAAGACCTCTCCAGCTGACAGAGATAAATGAGACAGACAACCTGTCATTATCTAGCTAGGTTGTAGAATAAAAGTATGATAACATTACCTATATCCTTTGGTTCATACCTTAGAGCATACCACCCCTCCAACTTATGAGAATCTCCTGGAGAAATGCAGTGATTCTTTAGCTAGTGGTAAGACTAAAGTGTGGCTAATATTATGTTAACTTCACCTTTTGTCACTTGTTAGCACACGTGACTCTATCAGTTGGCCAACAATTCGAAGAAATACGCCATTTCATCCTTACAGGTAAAACTTAAATATCTAACTTTTCTAAAACAATTAGAAAATACGACATCTACATCTGACCTACCAACTTGGAGAAACTAACCATTCTCTCACTATGGGTAACGACTTTAATGTGGTCCTAATATTATTTAAACTTCTGCCAAAGTTAGGACCGTGTGACCTCTCAAATTTTGTGAGCATCTCCTTTGCTAGAAGACACACATTATACATAACTAGTGGTAGAATGAAAAACAGGCAAAACATTACCCAAACCTTTTGTCAAATGATAGCACCATACAACTACTCCACCTGGACAACATTTGTGTGTTGGAGACAACAGCCATTTCCAACTATTGGTATAGTACTGAAAACATGAAAACATTAACCAATAAACCTTTTGTCAAATGATAGCACATACAACTACTCCACCTCGGACAAATTTATCTTGTTGTTGGAGACAATAGCCATTATCCAACTCGTGGTAAGAGATGAAACCATGACAAACATTAACTATACACCTTTGTCAAATGATAGCACATACAGCTGGCCAACATAATGAAGTGCTGATTGGGTGAAGTGAGAGTGATGGACACCCAGTTCTAGAGATGTAAGTTATGAATATGTCCCATTACATACATTTAAGATAACACAAAACCTATAATTTGAGTTGGTGGTGATAGTCTTGATAGGTGGAAGTGAGAGTGACGACGTGGATGATGAAATAATGAACGTGAGTGTTTCTTTACTTCTTACAACTTTTGAATCTATAGATTCTACAGCTATTATACCATCCACTGTTGCTCTTGATGTCGTACCCTTTTATGTAAATGAGGAACTGAAAATACAAGAATTTGCTAAAGAATGGTTTTACTTGTATATGTCCAACAAGGAGAAACAAACAACCCTTGCTGTACATCCTTTACTTTCTGATGAATATAAGATTTACAAGGATGAGTATATTTGAGCTGACAAAGAGGAATTGGATTTGGTAGTCTTGGTCAAATATCAGCTATGACCAACTTCACGTGACAGTAAAAGTGTTAACCACCATTTCTCGCAGACTCGGAAACACCAGCACTCTAGAAAAAAAACATTTCTACATGAGAAGACGGGTCTGTTTAAAGACCTTTCTGTTTTCATGAATGACCATCAGCACTAAGAATATCAAGGCGCTAAAAAGGCATTACCATGAAATAGGTATTGCTACACGACAACATGGCAACGGGGAAAGTACCAGCTAATACCATGACAAGAGATATATGGGACAACAACTGTTATTGAGATTCCTGGACAACTACAGCGAGAGAACGCAATTCTTTTACCAGGTAGAATTCAAGATACAAAGGGGGATGACTTGTAAGCTATTACCATCAGCAATACAAAGAAAATGATTTGGATAAAATACAAAGACTCAATGAACAATATGGAGGTCGATGTGCTTGCCTTACACTACTTTCTGCTGTAGTGGAGGAAGCTTCGACCACTCTTTTGGATTATACAAACCTATGTCTGACCTTTGTGCCATTTTGCCACAAAACAGCTCTCTTATCACTATTCCCTTTAGATTTGGGACATAGAAGTGAAAAAACAGAGGTAATAATTACAAGAGAATGAGTGGATAGTATACCACTACAATATAACATTCTATTAGTTACATATGTCTTGAACTTTAGGTTTTAAAAAAGCTAAGGAACATCTAGAGTTAGTCAAAACAGAGAGAGGGACGTGGGAGGCTATTATCGTCTTGTACAACAGAGGCACATCGTATTTCAAGTGAGCCTTTTTCCAGCATAATAAAAACAATTACTCACCTCCACAACCAGGTCTATACTTCACCTAATCCTGGCCTAGCC
>NW_024536502.1:0-9050 GCF_016097555.1 Gigantopelta aegis | reverse complement strand
ACGATCGATGAATCTAAGTTGCTTTCAGATAACGGCAATGTTGGAGTCTATAATATTTTCACAAAAAAAATATCCCTTTGCGGCTGTTTTGTTCTTACTTCTAAGAGTATGAATTGTCAATGAGAGCGGGCAACATAAAGGATTTTAAAGAATCTTTGGCCCGGGAAAATGAAAAGTATCTTAAAAGTAATTTAAAAGAATAGAGGGTGGACAAAGAGAAACAAACTTTCCTAAGATGTCAAAAGCGTAAAACGGTAAATTTTTTTTTTAAAAAGTTATAATTTGAAAAAAAGTTTAGAACATAAACTTTTCTTGGAATTTGTAAAGGAAAAAATTTCAAGAAATATTTTGAAATATAAAAACAAACAATGGGTTTTTAATATTTAATAACTTCAATAGACAATTTGTTTGTTAACATGATTTCCTTTTCGATGAACTTAAGGGTCTATTTAACATTTTCGTTGACGAGTTTTTTTTGTTAAGGCTCCTAAACTTTGTACATGAAGAAAAAAGAAGTATTGTGCATTAGATACCAATTTCTGGTGGAAAAACTGGCCGGAAGTTGTTATACAAGAGGTTCTTTCCAACATTTAGGTCTAACTATTAAATTGTTTGGGTCATCCAATAACTAAACGTAATTGACAGATAAATTTGCCCCTTTTATCAATGTAAATATTGAATCAAAAAAACGTTTTATTCAATATTGATTACTTAAAAATAGTCAAAGTTAATCTTTGACCAATACCCCTATAACTATTGAGGATACGGACATAATTAGAATTAGCTAACGTTTAATTAATCACTTCTAATCCGATCGCTAATTAATGTTTGTCTCGATAACGCAATGTTAAGGAGTACTAATAACTACACAAAAAGATACCCTTGGTGTTAAAAGTAATAGCAATGATGTTGGTTTTTCAGAGTGAATATCTTATTATATAATATACAAATTAGAAAAAATTGTTTTATTGGACAAATTCCACATATTTTAATACCTTTGTGGCGTTCTGGACAAAGAGAACACCTGAAACTACGTTCCGCATAGCGTTCATGTCAGATTGTTGAAAGCTTTTTCATTTCGACAGGACTATTGCTCATATGAGACTGACAACATTGAAGAGAAAAAAAGGGTAACATGGGACAAGTCTCGATTGTGGAATGGGCTCAGGAGTTGAAGATTGTTTGTATAAGTGACCTGATTATGCGTTTCAACAATCTTGTGTGCGATAATATCGTAAAAGTGAAGAAATAATGAAATTATAATTTAAAACTCTACTTGTTTCACTGAAGAGTGTAGGACATGGAAAGCACCTGAAGAGGATGAATGTCACTTCCTACTATATTGTACAGCAGTCATCATGTTGAATGTATGGAGCTATACTATACTGAAACAGGCGGAAACAGTAAAGGTGAGGAAAAGGTGATGACTAAACTTTAGAGCCAAACTACTTAAAATTCATCAACAACATAAGTTTTAGTGAGTGTGAAAAAAAGATACAAATGATCTCTTTAGCACGTGGTCCTTGGGCTTGGTAGAAATAGCAGAAATGTCATACAAATCTTATACCTTCGTTCGACTTCCAAGACATAGAACAGTTCAGAAATTAAAGCATAGAATGATCTTGCCAAGCTGATTTTTATACTAGTCTTACAAATTGAGTTTCATTAAAGATACAAAAAGATGTCTATGTCCGCAGCCAGTTCATTTTAATTGTGGCAACACATGGCAGCACCCATACAACTTCCAATTAATATCCAACTTGTAAAAGATCCACTTTGGAGGAAAGAAAGGACTACCTTGTAGCATGAGCCATAGCACACAGCAAGAAGGTGTCATATTATATGGCACAGTTTTTAAGGCTGTACATCTATATCATGTTGTAGGAGATATTGCAAAAACAACATTATTCATGTCTGATTGTGCAGCAGAAATTATAATGTATAGTCGGGTGTTTACAGTGCTGACAACACTAAAAGTTTGTTCTGATGTTTGACTCAAAGCAAGTTATGAACAGAAAACAGTAATAATAAAATTTTGGATCAATATGAACATGAAAAAAGTGAGGTTGACATAGTTGTTAAAAACAACTTTTTTAACTACAAAAATATAATACAACATAGTGTAGAGAAAACAAGAATAAACAGAAAAAATATTACAGAATTATTGCATACTTGAATACTGAAAAGTTAGGGCAATAAAGTAAATTTAAATTGCAGTAAGACCAAAAGTGAATGCAGCAAAAGATAAAGCTTATCTGCATTCAATGGTAGAGCGAATAATTATAATAATCTTAGGTTGGTCTTTCATTATGGGGGTATGAAACGTCGTGTGCCTAATGGCTTGTAGTGCACCAAGTAATTTTTCTGCTGCGCTATTCTAGTGAAAAACTAAAAGCAGCTAGAAAGAATAAATCTATTTTTCCATGTTCACATACTTCAAGTTCTCTTATCATGATAAATCACAAGTTAGTTTTTGTTGGCACGGAGAGAAGAACTGTTTCGTGTTATTATAAGTCCTTTAGTAGCTCTATGATGGATAAACCAATTATTTATGAAAGGCAGTCATTTTGGATTTCAATTATATGGAACAAGTGTAACATAGTATAGTCACTAAGTGGAAAACCCAAACACAATAAGTAAACACCTGTAACATGTGGGTGTGGTTAATGTTCTCTTTAAAGTGTTTATCTTTTCCTATTTGTATATCTTATTTTATCCTCAAGTAAATAATACTCTTCCGTCTATAACAAATCCGTCCTTTAGTAAGACATAAATATTGTATGACCATAACAACTAATCTATATAAACTAGCTATGCCTACTTGATCTTGTATACAGCTGAGTTTTTTACAATGTCCATTGAAATTTTAAATTACTTCTAGAAATTTATTTTCATTTTATGTAATAAATAGAAATTGGCCATCCATTGAACTTGATAACAGTAGTAAACAGTTAGATTTGAATAACAGGTTGCAAACAAGGATCTAGCTGGTAGTACTTTCAGATTATTGGTTAACAGTGTCAGGTGTACATGATATTTAGGGAATTAATCAAGCAATAAAATAATATTACAATGACAAACTAATGTATGACCACAATAGCAAGAATAACTGTCATTGTACATACAAAGTGATCTTACCAGTGGCATATTCTGATATTCAGCCATATCTATCAGCAGCATCAGTACTTTAGTAGGTAGAGAAGAGACTCCATTAATGATATGGGTTAAAAAGAATAAGATTTTATTCCCAAGAAATGCTTTTTGTTATTACTAATCCTTTAATCGATAATTTATAATTATATCATGGTACACATGTCTTCATACTCCACATTTTCAGTGGCTTTTTCAACAACTTTTAACTGCTTCAGTAAAATTATACTGACACAAAATCATGGTACACAAATAGAAATCCAAGATATAAAGGAGATCCGTTTGATAATTGGTACATAATCAATATGAGAGTAGCTAAACAGAGAGTACTTAAAAAAATACAATTCATATTTCAGAAATAAATGAATTGCAATATAAAATAGTCTTTTACATAGATGGGGTTTACTTAGGGTTAATAACTATTATCAATTACTCAGAAAACTAGTTACTGTCATTAATTACCACATTATTGAATGATATCAAAAAAGACTAACAAGTGATATTTATACAATTATAAATAAGTGAAATACCTATAATTGAAATTATAAGTATAAATATTTTTTAATGTGCTGGTCCTAAAGTTATTAGTTAGAACATTAAGATAATATATAATAATCCTATAATATAGAAATTTTGGTAAATTGAGTTACCTGTACAGCATGCGATAAGAAAAACATCAACACACAATAAATTACTGACAATATAGGGTTATTAACATTTCTAAAACTTTCCTCCATTTGTTTCTTTGTCTTACTATCTTATTTTTTGATCGTCAAACGTTAATTCTCTTGCTCCATATATAGTAAATCTAATCTTTAAATAGACATACATGATGATACTGAGCTATTCTATTTGTTTGTATTAGATAATTCAGAAGTTGTAAATTAATGGGTGTGTAGGTTATGGATGAAAGTCAATACATGTATGTACAAAAAAGCTTTACGTACACACTAACATAATGATGTAAATGTATAAACAAATGCGGTTATTTTTTGATTCTTATTATGTGTGCCAGTATTTTTATTATTAAAAACAACAGGAGTTGCCTTTAAAAAAACTGTTGGTTCTCCATTAGTCATATCAAATTACTGCAATCACTCAATTAATTATGATAAATACAAAAAAATCCTACAAAATTATAATTTTTTGTTTAACACTAAAGTGTTGTGAAATATTTTGATAGTAAAAAATATACACATTTTTCAAAGAATTTAAATGATGAAGTATATTGGTTGTTAATTGGTGTCTTTACCTGATATCCTTCTAAGATTTTACTAACAAAAAAAACCTATATAAAATGCATACATAAATGTATTATTTAGATATATAAAACAAATGGCTAAACTAAACTAGTTATAATAACTTGTTAGGGACATATATAAAAATATATTCCCCCTATGTTAAAAGTTGGCTATGCATATTATTATTAGTTTTTGCTTTAGCTCCATTAGAATATATTGTGATGCACACATGTTTGAAACTGTATGTACTTCTTTGTTGTGTTCTTTCTCTTCAAACACCCTCTTACCATTTGGATCTTTGTATATAAGACCACATCTAATCAATAGAAAATGAAATAATGAAAGTATAAGAATATACAACCTTTGGAACAAACGTCAAAATTATAACACCAGTTGCTCCAAACAATAGTGCTATTACTTTAAGACCATCTCCTATATTACTGTAGTCTCCAAGAAAACATGAAGAGATGAAAATTAACAACACATGTTATAGTCACAATGAAGACAATATCAATTACATCTTTAGAGTCATTAACTGCCTTTATTGTAATATTACGAATTTTGAGAGCCAATATTACAACTATAACTTCAAGAATTCCAATAAAAAGTAAATAAGACAGTCCAAATATGAGAACCTGTTCTGTAGCATTATTGTATAATATTCAACAAGAATTCCCCCCTTTTTCTAAAATAAAATAACAAAATTTTTCAATTAATATTCTTAAAGTTAGCTCACATTTTTCTCTGGAGGATATTCCTTGTCTTTATAATCATAATATGGACTAGATCCTGATTGTGGTATAGCTGTCTTAATTGTTAGTAATAGTATCATAATAGACACAATGATAAAAACTATTATTAATAGATGCTTGTCTGTCAATATCTAAACAAAAATAATAGTTTGTTGATATTATTGAATATATAAAAAATACAATAAATAGGTATACCTTTTTTTTTTAGAAGTAGGATTATATATAAATATATAATAGACTCTTATTAATTTAGCCAAAATTGTTCCAAAGACTAAAGTCACTGCAAGATATTGCAACCATTGAATTGGTCTATGAAGAAAAATTTGAATACAATGTTTGAGCTTTTTTAAAATGCTTTAAACATTATTTCAATAAGACTACAAGCAGACATTTTATGGGTCATAACCTATAAAACACAGTCTGATTATTTAAGGATTACATTATATATACAAACAAATTGTAATAACATTACATACTATAGAGGACATGGACATTCATAATAGTAATTATACTTACAGAACAAGCAACTCCATACATTTTCATACTTATTTTACTAATGGAAATGAATAAAATGAGCTGTATCCTTATAATATTCCCAGAATAATAAAATAGTTGAGATTAGGACTAGTAAGACGAACGATTCTATAATGTAAATAATAGATATAACATTATATAAATTGTGTGATAAATTACATACTTTCTTTTCCTAAAAACAATATTAAAAATTAGACAAATAATTGTGAATATAATACCAAATGATGACCATAAATACACAATAACTAATAATGCAGTTGACTTGGGTATGTATTCTTTAATAGGAGAGCCATCAGTGGTAGACCAGCTAATATAGTTAAATTACAATAACACAATTGTTATTAGTTATTATACCTGGCCAAACTGTAGAGTAATCTTCATTAGGTAAATATATTATATTACCACTGGTTATGTTAATAGTAGCATATTTCATTAATGACTCTATATGAATAAATTAGGAGTTTAAAAAACATCACGTTAATAATTATGTCTATTATAAATATAATTTATAATCTTACTGTTCCTATATTGTAGTAAAATATGCAGTTCCTGAAGTCCTTATTCCTTTCTTAGTAAATGCTACATTGCCCTAAGTGTGGGGTTTATTATATAGGTGAAGATAGTATGAAAAACTTATTAGCTCACAGATTTTCCTATGAACTCAGTGTTCAAAAAGTTATATCTTAGTAGACAGTCAGTACCAGTAGTCCTGTTATATAATGGCGTGAATGGTCCTATACAGTTAAGTCTCATTAACTGTATTATCATAATCATATTTAGAAGCTGTATTCAAAGCTAGTACAAGACTCCAAACAGCATCATAACCATACAGATGAAATACTGGATCTCTCATTTCCTATAGACATATAGTACTTTTATTACAGTCATTTTACTTTTACTTACTTCAGTATATTGTTGTACAACTTATCCCTCTCTCTACTACTTTAGTAAGTTGTTGTGTATACAGTGTACACTCGGATCAGATAAGACCAAGTCTTCATTATACCATCCATGTAGCAACCAACCATAGTCAGGATAATAGATCCCTTTACTGTATGCCTAGAAACAATAAAGTTATGCTAAAACAAAGTTATATTATTTTATATATTGTCATTGTTTGATAAAGTACATATTGCTAATAAGCTGACTAGCCAGATTAACCACTATGTTGTCAAAATGTGTCATTTTTTTTACCTGACATAGGCTTTTTCTTGATGTTTCAATATTGGTATTAAGAAAAATTATTCTAGAATCATTAACCTACAAAATTTTAAAAACTATTAATTTACAAACTTTGCAGCACAAACTTACAAACAGATCATTAATAACTGAAACATTGTCATATGACCAAACATGAACTGCATTATGTACATTGATATCATGAAACTGTCAGAGTTTGTTTCAGATGATGTTCTAGCTGTACATTGAAAATAAAAAATAATTATTAAGTATCCAACTACATTATTTCTCAATGACAAGTAACCATTAAAGAAATGATGAAAGATAATTATAATTATTACTAGAGCTATATATGATAGACAAGTACATTTATCTAAAATATCATATCTTGTAGTGTGTGCGTGTGTGTGGACATCATAAGGCAGAGAGTATCATTGACATGATATCACTGTGATTACGTTCAACAAGGAACTTAAACATGACAGCACTGTATCCAGATATAACATTTACATCAATCAATGCTTTAATACCATCACCAACAAATTGCTTGTGTGTTAATTATTTTCATAATCCTCAAACCACAAATGATATCAATTCAGAAATACTATGTCACTGTCCAACCTCTCACAATTCATTTCCTCTCAAAACTAATTTCTCTTTCAAAAGCCATTTTTAGGTTCCATATTAGCTTTTGTAATAATATTACATATCAATAAAGATAATTTAAATTCAAAGTCCTAATCCACAAAACTACTTTTGACTTCAAAGATATAAAGCACAAGTTTGTATTATCCAAGAATTCATAAACTAACTCAAACTATTAACTTATGATAATTTGATAGTAAAATAGTTTGTACAGAGATGACTTTATCAAGTTAACACATGCATCCTAAAGTACCAATGAATGGCATTTTGTAGGTATGGACATCAAAATTAAACACGCAATTAGTAATCATCTGATTTAGTAATCATATGCTAATGAAATTATTTCAAACAGTAAACCTCTTATACTCACTTCTAAAAATGGCTTTTCTACTTCTGTAATAATATGAGATCTGGGACCAATCCATAGAACTTGATAACAGTAACCAAGGTCTGAATAACAGGGTTCAACAGAAGGATATAGTTGTTGAATAGTACATGGATGTTTTAATAGTGGTGTAATTTGCGCATCGTGTGTTGATATCTAAAAGAAAAAAAATAGAAAATGTAATAAACACGTCCTTATTAACTCTTATTACTAAACTATCATATAAATACCCACTGTTAAATATAATCAGTCCGTTAATTTTGTCAATCTAACAAACATCATTAAATCACATTTAGTAATTAGTTATGGAGCACCAACTAAACTTTATATGAAACTAAACTAATAGCCAATATAAAAAGCTACAAGTATTCTTCATAGTTCATTGCCCACTAACTAAAGGCTATGCTAAATAGATACTATATCAACAGTAGTCATTACCTCTAGTACAAACACATTATTCCTGTTGTTCTTGCCCTTCGCTTCCAAAGAAAATCTGAGGACAATGCATATAATAACTTGTACAGTAGGAAAGTGGATTGTTGGCATACATAAACCTAGCATGTGGACTTGACAAATGAAAACTCAAATAGCTCATAAAACTTCAACATGATTATCAACTCAAATGAAATAGACAGCTAAGTGAAAAAGGAGGAGGTCATAAGTGGACAAGGCATTTCTGGTGCCTGTAAGATTTTTGAGGCTGTACAAGTCCTATATGCATATTATCCTTTCTCTTTCATTCTAAGCAAAGGGACAGAAACACAAGCTCTAGCACAACATCATATGTTTTAACATAAATTATTTGATATACTCTACAAATTTTGTGTTTATCTCACAACCAATAATTATACATATACTAATCAAACTAATCTTGTTGTATCAATGCATTCTAAATAATAAGGCAACTGAGGTAAAATGTTAATTAAACACATAAGTTTAGTGATAATCATTGAAGGGCTTAATAATGGCACATTTTGATAGTGAATATCCATCAAAGAAATATTAGTAACTGGACGAACAAGCTTCCAATAATGATAGTATCAGAGGGTGATGGTATGGGATTTGCAATGTACTTGCGTATCTCTTTAAGAGCAGAAGATTAATTGAACTAAAAAGCAAACAAGGTTTCAGTCTATTCTTAATTATATACATACCTTGAATCAA
>NW_024536501.1:0-8767 GCF_016097555.1 Gigantopelta aegis | reverse complement strand
TTTCGAAACCTTTCGCGAAGATTTATGTACCAAAAAATAGTGCTAAAACAAATGCGGTACGTCAAATTTAAGATTACCAAATCGAAACTGGCAGATGGCATAACATTCCTAGAGAAAACAGAAATGCAAACTTTCTAATAATTGATATTGGAGATAACGATAACCAGTATTTATTCAAACTGTAAGAATGAAAAAACATTGAAAACATTAGAACTAAAATATATAAAACAAACTAGATATAAAAAACGTTTTTTTAAAAGGGAAAGGATGCTGGCATGTTAATGCACCATATTAGAAAAAAACTAGCTATATGGTATTATAAACAGTATTTAGTCTAGTGAAACCTGACGTTTCGCCGCAACTTTGTAGCCATTTTGGTTTGCATATCTTGTGTTCTATGGGTTAATTGTAGAGTACTTCTATGTTGACGCCGGTTCTTGTCATGGTGTAGTTAATTAGGTATTTGGAAATGTGCCTCTTGTTACACCTTATAATGGTATCTGAGATGTTTTTTGTAATATAATCTTGAAAAATTAATTTTTAAACAACACCAACAACCACAAACCAAAAAAAAAAACAACACCACCAACATTATACACCACGAATATAAAATACTACCACCCTCATCCTTAAATTAAATAAGAAAACCACAGGGGGGTACAGATTGCTAATTTCACAGTTAAACGAGTAGCGTCTATGACTACCCTAGTTGCGCACAAAAATTGGAGTATTTTGTTTTTCTTTACGGTACCCGATCACTGTTTCAAGCACAAGGGAATCTGGACACACTGTGATACTAGATTGAAATAAAATTTCTTGTAAAAACATTGCCCAGATGAGTTTTTTTCCAACAACAAAACAACACTACACACTATAACCATTGCCAGGTGATTGGCAGGGAAAATGTATTCGGTAAATAAGTGTTGTGCCCACTTCAGCATTCTTATCGGAGTGTACTTAAAAACCCATCCCCATCCATAATAACAATAAAAATAAAATTCATTAAAAGATGAAATAATAATTAATAATAATAATAATTATAATAATTATAGATTAAAAATTAAAAAATTAAAAAAGTGTCTACAGAAACCCGGTGTTCCACAAGCGGTCAACCCATCCAAGTACTAACACCGGGCCCCCGGGTGCTTAACTTCGGTGATCTGACGAGAACCGGTTTTTTTTTTTTTATCTTTTACTTTACAAATATCAACAGATAATACATAAATAAAAATAAAAATGTATATAATAAAAAAAAAATAAAAACCAACAACACAAAAAAACCCCAACAATCACTGACTCACCACCAAGCACACTTGTAGAATTATTTAAAAACTTTATAGATTTCTTATAAAATCTTTTTTTTTTTGAGGAATATTGGACTGCTAATTTTATCTTATTAAGAGAGATATTTAAAGATTAAATACATCATTATTCAAGTCAAGGGAAACCTATTATCCTTAATAATTTGGTTAGTAAAAACAGGAAATTATTTTGGGAAAACGATATTTATAAGAAGTAATTCAAAAGAAACTGATCGCCAACGTAGTGCTTAAACAATCTAAAAATATCTAGATTTGACCCTCTTGGATTCCAGCTATTACACGTCTTTTAAAAACTGATATTCTATAAATTGACAAAGATAATGGTTTAGGAAAACATATGGACCAATTTGGTATTCAACATAACAACCAAATAGTAATAAATATTTTTAGCTGTTGTAAAAGAAAGAACCTGTTTCTGAAATATTACAATTACACATTTCATGAAAGATTGATAAATAGATCATACTACCAATTCATCACAATATAAAAACAAAGGACACCAAATCATGGCATCATCTTTCATACAAACTGGACCATTGAATGGACCCCAAAAAACTTTAACCATATTTATATAATTTACAAAGATGTAAAAAATAATATTATGCCGCTATTTTGAAACTCCAAATCAATGGAATTCAGGAGATTTATCACAATTAAGAATGGATTTCCAAATTGGCTTCCATGTACATTAAAAATTAAATCCTTCCAATTTTTATAAAACATGTAGGTAATTTGAAACATTTTGGAGCAATTTAAAAGAGATATATATTAATTTTCAAACAGTGAATTTACTTGAATTTATTATATTCATTATTGTAAATCAAAAAATAAGCTTGTGTAATAAAAGAAACATTTTTATTCTCAATATTAATAAATGTTTTTCCATTCACCTGGAAGTGAGTTTATGATAACATTATAAGCAGAAGAAATATTGGGCTTTAGTTACATTCAGGACATTTTCCTGAATAATTTCTACAACAGACAGAAACACAGGGAAAAAAAACCTGGTAAAACTTCATAAACAATATCAGCCCACAGTGAATATATCAACTTTCAATAAAAAGGAACTAAATAGTACAATTTATCTTATACTTTAATATCAGATTATCAAAAAGTGGCTGAGATAATATTTCACCTAAATCCATAGCAAAATGACGTTCACCTTTAGTGACCCGAGTCCATGCTGACAACACCTCAGCATAAAAAAGGATAATAGCTACTAGAGAATGTTCATTAAAAAACGTCATATTGAGACATGTTATAAGAATAAATTCCTATTCATATATTTTTTGTAAGAAATTCAGGGTGTGACATTGTATGGGTTTCCAAAACACTGTGGTGTGGGTCGTCATGATCAAAATATTTTTTGCGCATCTAGAAAATCATTAAGCACTGGGGGTTCGAAAAGCAAGGAAGTGCAGCTTTTTTGTAAATGAAACAGTCCTTGGGATATTTAATCCACCCAAAATTGTATTCCCAATAATTGTAGAATATTTAAATTAATGGAGATTTTAACGTTCCACAGAAACTTACAAAACAAAGTCCTGAATTTCTTTTTCTAGCACATTTAGGAAACTGAATCTGTACTTATCAATTACCACAATCAAGAAGATAAAAGAGTAGTTTCCACGCCGGTAGCTTTACCATTTAAAAGTAAGCTTCTGGGTTACCCCAAAGGACTAATTAAAGAATTTAATTTATCTATTTATTTTTCCAATTCAATCTTCACATAAAGTTCTTGTTTGGGCCCGAAATATATACAAAGAAGTTAACACAATCGGTATTAATTAGACCACAGGAATATTAAAAGATAAATCCTTAGGGCGTAGCAGGTGCCAAAACAGAGTACTTCTGACTTATACAATATATGACCTTTGCCCCAGTAGCAAGAGACCTAAAAAATATTACAGTGTTAAAAACAAGCCTCAACAGGACTGTGTCTCTTAAATGTAAGTAGTGTAGTATCATCAGCATGCTGAAATAATAAAGAATTAAATTAGTTGCTATTCTAATTCGCGATCATTACTATGTCTATTCTTAATTAAACCTATTTAAGTGTTCTGCGAGAATAACGTGTAAAGGCATCATAGAAATTGGACACCCTTGCCTAACTCCTCTAGTTATAGAAAAGAAAGATGTTAAATGTCCATTGTGAATGTTTAGGGGACAAACTTTTTATATCAGTATAAAGTACTTTAATCCATGATATAAATTTTATTTCCAAAAATTTAAATTATTTAAAAAACTGTACTATAAAGCTGTGTGAAACTCTATCAAAAGCTTTTTCTTGGTACAATTGCTAACAAGATAAACCGTTCTCATCCTTATGTAACTCAACTAAATCTATAACATCTCCACACCGACATAATTATCCTACAATATCCCTTCCGGGAACACAACAAGTTTGTTCAAGGGGAAAATAATGCGCGGTGACATAACTTGTTTTAGCCGATAGCTAACTCTTGAAATAATTTTTATAATTCAACATTCAAAAGGACTTAGTGGTCTAAATTTTTAAGATCTTTTATATCCCTTTTTTCTTATAAAAAAGACTAATTACTCACTGTTTCAATACTTGATTGATAACTGTTCTTATTTTCAATCGAACATCACAAACTTTATGAAATAAAATATAAAGGTTTTAAACAACTTCCCAAAATTTAATATAAAATTCCACAGTAAGACCATCCATCCATCAGGAGATTTATTTGATTCATTCCTTTAAAAGCGTCAGTCAATTCAATCTATCGAATTATCGGTGGCACAATTTGGAAATTTGTATATGCATGTAATTTAGTAGTTATTAAATTTAATAACTCAGCTTCTTTTTCTATATCTACATTTTCCTGCAGTATACAATTTGGAAATAAAAATGTTTGCGCAAAAGTTGAATATATCTTCTGTTTTCCTAAATAAACCATTGTCCGTTTTAATTTCGTTAATTGCATTAGATTCCTGTTTTGATTTCTCCAAATTAAGCAAAAAGGAAGATTTTCTGTCGGAGGTCCAATTCCATTGTACTTTCGATCTTCGGAAAATAGCTCCTTTGACACTTAATGGTTTCAATATTTTGGTAATCCTTCTTCCAAAAGTTTTAATTGGTTGGGGTATCATAAGACTCTTTAGGTACAGATAATCTAGCATATTCCCGTTTTAGTGTGGAATGCAGTTTGAAATTAAAAAAGATTTTTTCATTTTGTCAGCTTTACGTTATTGATTGGCAAAAGTATATAGAACAGCTTTTCAATTTATATTGTAAATTATCCCACCAAACTAGTGGCTCAGATTGGCAATAAAGGACACTGGACATACATCATTAATAACATTAGGAACGTGTTTCACAAAAACGTTCATCATATAAATAACTCATTATAAAAAATCCAAATACCTGGACTCTCATCAATATGAGACAAATCAAGCTTAAAAATGATATAAAATTATGATCACTCCAAACGCAGGGTAAGAAATATATGTATTGGTTAGAAACTGCACTAAATTGTCTCGAAATTAAAAAAGCAATCAAGTCTAGACTGTTTTCATTAGTCTTTTCTACATGTGTTGACGACTAAATGGATTCTCTCTGAAGTACCTGGGTTTCTGTAAACGCCACAAATATCAACAAGATCCTGATGTATAATGGACAGAAATGTGTAAAGCATTGCTAGATTTTCAAAACAAAATTTGTTATTATGTCCACACCATTAGCAAAGAAGGATCCAAAATTTCATTAAAGTAACCTGCAAGAATATTATTGTTACCATTTATAAAATTATCTAATTGTTCAAGAAACACAATTCTTTCATCTGTTTTTGTGTGGTGCATACACATTAATAAAAGTTGTAATCATCATCTTCAATAATAGCATTAATATTAAAAAAACCCTACCTTCGATTATCACAGCTATCAAAAGTAAATGTATATGGACAATCTTTTGATATATAATATTGACACACCCTTTCTATTATTATTAGGACAATTATTATAAAATATTTGACCATTCCCATAAATGTTCTATACGCTCTCAATAAAAATTAGTCATCCCAAAAACGTTTCATTGTAAAAAAGTAATGGTAACTATGCTTACTTTTGATAGCTGCAAAACTGCATTCATTTTGTCAAATCCCTCAGTCCATTCACATTTAAAGATACTAATAGCGGCATTTAAAATAAAAGTTATTTAAAGTACATATCCATCTTTATTTTTTGTCTTTTTACTTTTAACCTCATTCTTCTTTCCACGGTCATTCTCACTTCTCGTCATTCACAGGTACACCACATCCTTCTTTCTTTCATCCGACATTCTCCTCTCTCGGGGGGGTGCTTTTCCTTTCTTCCCTCAACAATGCTCCCACCACCGTCTCATCAGCTGGTCTTTTTCACAAGTCTTGATCTTCGCGTCACTCTCTTTTGTTTCACTCAGTTCATTTTCACCGTCTTTACAGTCATTCACTTCGAATTATCCTCATCTGATATAAAAAACCCGTCGTCATCAATTTCAGCTTGGCTCTCTTGGGTAGACAATGAGCTTGTCTTGATCGCCTACGCTTGACGAGCCGTCTTGCCCTTCGTCACGGACGGCTGATCACAGTGTCAGTGCTCAGCTTGGGTTGTTCAATTTCCTTCTTTGACAGTTAAGTCCATGTACATTCTCGGGCACTCTCACATTCACTGTCCGAATTTTCTTTACAATTACACGAACATCCACGCCCCGAAACCAGCCACAATTTCTCACACAACGATGACATTGTAAACTCACGAGCAATGTGTCCTAATTTGTTGCCATTTATAAAACATTGGTGTAGGGGACCAGTTTTTAATTCACATGAGTTGTCTTCCAAAACACTGATAACAAAACCTTTAATTGATTGTTATTAAACTCTAAGAACTGCATTCCTTCAACGGTTTGAAATTTCATAGAGTAGGTGGTAAGGCGGCTTTTTCACGATTAGTGTGGGAGATCTAACTCTCACATACTGGTCCCATCAGCATGTTAGTTTTTCTCATGCATCCTCTTTATCGGACAGGTGAAAGAATTTCAATGTGTTCATTTTTCTCCAATTTGGAATTGGATTTCATCATCAAACTGACATAATGGCAGGCAAAATGCATAAATGAACCACCAACAATATCTGAATACACCAGGTTCATTGTCATATTAAAGCCATTACATACCCTATCACCGTCTTCGGCAAACCACTCTTGCCTGTTTCTCGTCCGCCAAAGGTAATCTCGTACAATCTCTCTTGATCTCTCTTCCCATTGGGCACACCGCTAAAAGTTGGCTCCGTTCACTGTGAACTCCAATTATATAGTCAATCAATTCACCTGCTTTCATTTCTGTTTCCAAAACAAACCTCACTGATACACTCCATTCTTGGAAAGATTTTCACGACTAATTACCTCTTTTCCTGCTCCATCTTTTCTCTCTCTTCGTCCATGCAAGGGCAGGCTAATGTACAAAGGGCCCAAGGGCAGATGAAACAAACCACAAAAAACAAAAACAATATTTGGCCGGAGACGAAGTGTAAACACGTCCGATAGTGACAAAACCAAAAACCCGGAGTCCATTATATCTATTTTTATATATTATATTTATAATAATTATAATTAAAAATTAAAAAATTGTTAAAAAAAGTGTCTACAGCACCCGGTGGTTCCCAAGCGGGTCACCCATCCAAGTAATAACCGGGCCCGACGTTGCTTAAAACTTAGGTGATCTGACGAGAAACCGGGCTTTCAACGTTGTATGGCCGTAGGACAAACAAAACTGTTGAAAAATAGGGGTATAAATACGTAATTTTCCGGAGTAGTCGATATTGAAGTAGGCTTTTGTTTTGTCTTATTTTATTGGGAAAGAAAGATCGAAGGGACTTATCGGCCGGTGGTGTTTACATGCAATTTTAGTGAAGTTTTTTAAGACACATGATCTCCCTTGTCGGGATCCGTAAGAAAAAGAGGGCCCCCCAGACCGGCCGGTGTGTTTCGTGGTTAAGCCACGGGCATAAGGTTGACAATACAGGTGGAGTAGGGTACCAGCTCGCCCCGAAGTGAGGTTTAATGACTCAGTAGGTGTAAACACCACTACACCCACTTTCTCTGCTAACCCCTAACATTAACAATAACCTCCTGTCCTGGACGACAGCCCAGATAGTGGGGTTTGCCCAGGACGCGTGCTTGAACCTTAATTGGACTAAAACGAAATAAGTAGAAATGAAATGGTCCGTGGTTTTTGCCATATAATTATTGGAAAATTTGAAATAAATAATTAAGGGTTTAGAATGGACAAGGAGGTATTATTTTTATATTTCATTTCGTTTCTACCAATGTAACATCATTTGGCTTGGGGAGGTGGGAGTAGCCCAGTTGTAAACCGTCGTTTTGATAGCCGTCGGCTAGGATGATCCCCTTGGTGGGTGCATTGGGGCTAATCCCTCTCTACCCCGTGCGTCACGACTGGTAAAAAAGCCTGGTAGGCTATCCTGTCTTGGGTCGGTGCATATAACGGACATTATTAAAAAAAAAAAAATGTGAGCGCTTTCTAAGACTATGTGCAGAATTACCAAAGTTTGAGATCATAGCCGATGATTAATAAATTCAAGTGCTCTGGGTGTCGTTGAACAAAACAAACTTTAACTGTTGGCTGTAACGATATTTGGAGTTCATGACCTACTAATGATATGTAAAATGGCTCTGCGCCCGGCCCCACCACACACACGCAGCTGTCAGGAACACGGCCACAAACATATTAGGTAGGAGTTAAATTAGTTATAAATTATGTTTTTTAGGCTCAATATTCCACGATTGTAGAATACATACCAATTACTAAAATGTGGCTCACAGGTTATTGTGGAACGGTTTTTTTTTATGACTTTTAGTATTATTATTTCTTCAATATTTTACTTTTTTAAATTCTATTATTATTATTATTAATTTTTTATTTACATTGAACAATGACATCCATTAAATAAATATATTAAAACAAAACACTCACATACAAAACCGTTTACTAAGCTACCCCTGTTCTATCACACTGATTATCACTCGTAGTAAAACAAAGTTCAAAGTAAAAATGTGTTTGTTTAACGACAAACCATAGGCAAATAGATTCATTAATTATCGTTAAGGATAAACCGTCATTTCGTAACTAATTGGAATAAAACATTGTTTTTTTCGCCCTCTTCTCTCTTCTCTCTCTCCTCCCTCCTCTCTCTTCCCTTCTCTCTCTCTCTCTCTCTCTTCTCTTCTGGGTGTGTGTGTGTCTCTCCTGTCTCGCTCTCAATATTAAATATTTAAATTAATTGAAAAAACACATATTTACATCCCGTACCTTCAATTGCAAGTCGTGGGACATTGCCGGGTTTGGGGGGTACCCTGTCAGGGCCACATCGAAAACCATCATTCTCAGACGAGCGCGTATCCACAAGCGTCGCCGCCTAACTATAATT
>NW_024536500.1:0-8741 GCF_016097555.1 Gigantopelta aegis | reverse complement strand
CCAGAGATATATGATTTTAATGGGAAAAAAAGGAAATACCTGGCACCGCATGTAGTATTTAAGAATGAATGAACGCAATGGCTCAGGAATTTTGTAAAAAAACTAAAAAATTGTTATTTTCTAATTTTGCCCCAGGGATTCGAAATCTGGATTTTAAATTGAACCGTTGGTGATATACAAAATATAACTGTTTTTTCGGTCTTGTTTTAAATTTATTTGGCTAGTACTATGTTTTTGTTTACAGCCGGATACGATGTATTTGGTTTTTAAAACATTGTAGGAAAGGGATAACAACAAACCAACACTGAAAAATGGAGCTTAGAGGCTTAAAGCGGCGTGTAGTAGGGTGGGAGACTAAGATATCCTTGAGACTTGGATTTTTTCTATATGCAATGACCGACGACGTACTGTAATAGGGTTTTTCATAACAGTTTGCAGATTTTCAAAACTCATCCTTCATAAGTTTACCAATGTCAACGCTACGTCGACTGTAAAATTATTGGAAAAAAATTATTTTATCTCTTTTTACAGCTTTACCAGATTCAACGTTGATTCCAAATGGCTGTTTTGTCTGTAATGTACGAATCCAGAAGGCCTCTCGTTCAAGTCTCAAGAGGTCTGTTTCGTCTTTTGAACCAAGTATCAGGGGTTGTTCAATTGGAATTATTTCAAAATTTTCATCTAACGAATGGTCAGGTAGATTGAAGTGATTGGCGACAGGGGTGTCAACTTCATGCCGAATATCATACTTGTGACAAACTGCTCTAATTCTCAGTTGGTTTCTCAAGGAGAAACGAAGGGATGTATTAAATTACTTAAAAAGTAAATCATTTAGCATTTACTGCTTACAAGATACACACTTCACGTCAGACTTAGAGCCATATATAGAGACGCAGTGGGGGTTTAAATGCATATTTAGTTCCTATACTGGAAACGCTCGAGGTGTGGCTATAATGTTCAATAACAATTTCGAATATAAGATACATGGTATAAGAAAAGATAACTCGGAGGAAACTATATCATAATCGACCCCTTAACAATAGAGGGCGGGGGGGGGGGAGAATTACCCTTGTTTTTTTTTGAACATATATGGTCCAAAATGCATGATAACGATAACTTGTATCAATATTATTTTAGATTGGTATTGAAGAATTCCCAAAATGCAAAAATATATCACTTTGTGGAGATTTTGATTTAGTACTAAATCAAGAATCTGGCATACAAAAAAAAACTATACAACACGTCAATTCATCCAAAATGCCGGATAAAAAAAAAATTATCGAAAACATGGAAAGCATTTGATTTAAAAAGACCCATTTAGAGAATATATACCCTAATCTCCGTCGATATACATGGAAGAAAGAAGAACAACAACTTTAACAACAAGCTAGATTGGATTTCTCTTATATATCCAATAATCTTATGTCTATGGTGGAAAAAAGTCACAATTGGAAAAATGGGTTACCGTTCGGATCATGCAGGAGTAGCAGTTTTTTAAGGATAAAAACATAGTCAAATAGTAATGAGGTAAAGGGGCTGTGGAAATTCAATAACTCTTTGCTTTAAACAAAAGAATATGTTAAATTTAGTTAAAAGAAAAACCATTTATAAAAGTAAACCCGCCAAATATGCTGTTGTACCAATATATTAATTTGGACAATATAGATTCAATATCCAAAGAAGAAATACATCTTATGATTAAATAATCAAACTCTTCTTAGAAACATTACTGATGGAAGAAAGGGCATTAAGTATATCTTTTTAGTGTATAAGAAGAAAAAAAAAGCACCGCATTACAAAAAAATATATGCGATTGAAATTAAATCTTTAGAGGAGAACGAAAATACAATTGGACTGGGAAAAAAATCGGAAAGTAAAAAGGTCTGAATTATTAGAATTGCGAGAAGAGAAAACTCAAAGGTTCACTGATATTAGGTCAAGGTCCAAAGTGGATAGAAGAGGGCGAAAAAGCCAACTAAAGTATTTCTGCAAGTTAGAATCTCGGAATTATTTTAGCAAATTAATATCAAAGATTAAGTTGGACAATGGAAACAGAGGTTACGGATCCAGAAAGAAATCTTAAAAGAACACAAAGACGTTTTACCAAAATACTTTACTCTAAACCAATCTTGGCAAAAATGATGATGACCATGATTGAAAAAACTATCTCACTTTAGTTTCAATAAATTAACTGATGAAGACGCTGAAGAATTAGAAGGTGAAATAAAATATTCTGAAGTTTTAGCATTTCTTAAAACACTGAAAAATGACAAGAGCCCGGATCGGATGGATTTACAGGCCCGAATGCTTTAAATTCATTTGGATCGATATAGGACATTAAGTAGTTCGATTCTATTAAGTATAAGCTATACCATTAAAGGAAATGTCTCATGCACAAAAGATAGGCAGTATAACATGTATCCCCAAAAACCAAATTAAAACCAACAGCAATTCTTACAAAATTGGGCGACCTTTAACTTCTTTTAAAAAAAAACCCCCCCGCCTGTACTTATTACAAATGGCATCGGGGTGTATTGCAAAAACAGAATTAAAAAGTGTTTTGGACCAAAATTGATAGATCAAGACCACAACTGGTTTCCATACAAGGAAGATATATTGGAAGAAAATATTAGATTAATGTATGACATCATGTCATACACTGAAGACATTGACTATCTCCTGGATTGCTGTTATTAGTCGACCTTTGAAAAAAGCCTTCGATTCTTATTCGTTATCTTGGTCCTGCTTATATATAAAGTGTAGAATATATTTAATTTTAATCATATATTTATTAAAAACTGGAGATAAAAAACGTTTTACAATAAACTCCCTCTAGAGTGTCATACAAAATGGATTTATACTGAATCTTTTAAATTAGAAAGAGGTTGTAGACAAGGTGATCATTTATCACCTTATATATTTATTTTATGTGCTGAAATACTTGCAATTATAATACAGAAACTCGAGTAATAATCAATGGTATCAGTATAGATGGTGAACAATATTTAATTTCACAATATGCAGATGATACAAGTTTCATTCTTGACGGTTCTTCCCGAGTCCCTGTACAATACACTTTCGGTTTTAGACTACTTTGCATATATATCAGGCCATAAAATAAACTTTTCCAAATCTAAAGCTATTTGGATAGGAACGAAAACGTTTTCTAAGGATGTAGTCCATCATACGAGATGGAAGTTAGAATGGGGTCAAACTCATTTTAACCTGCTTGGTATCCAAACTTTTCAGTGAAACATGGAACATAGAATCGAACTGAATTATGATTAAAAAATATCAGAAGTACAAACATTTATGAGGAGTATGGTCTCTGCAGAAGATTGGCGGTTTTAGGGAAAGAATAACAGATTGAAAACGTTAATAATGCCAAAGTTAAACTCACCTATTAATAGCTTTACCGAATCCAAATGAAATTTCTGATACAAACATATAAATACATTATTTTTTAATTTATCTGGCAGAGTAAAACTGAAAAAATTGAAAACGACATTTAATAACGCAAGATTATGAAAGGGATGGTATTAAAATGATAAACATAAATAAGTTTATAACAGCATTGAAATGTACATGGATTCGAAGAATGTTTTTAAATTAACTCAAAGTGGATCACTTTGGGGTTAAAAGTCAATTACAAAAACATATCGTTAACAGACATGATTAAACAAGGATGATTATTTCCTAACGCGCAAAATAGAATAGACATATTCGAAATAGGTTTTGGAGAGAAACACTGTCCAGCTGGATAAATATACAAAAACAGTTCAAGAACCCACAAAAGTGTGGATGATATATTACGTATTAATATCTGGAATAACAGCAAAATATGTATAGGGGAACAACCATTACTCATCGTCCCGGGACCGGGGCCCAACATCTATATCATTCCCTTATGCACAGCTGTATCTCTCCCCCGGCCGTTCCCGCCGGGGTATGTTTCACGAATTGCAAGCGCTCCGCCCTCGTCCCCGTCGGGCCATGCCTGATGCAGCTCTTGTTACTTGCCACCCCTATCACGCTATCCGCCGCTTACCTCAATTCTTGGAATATGCGTCAAACAGCTTTGCTGTTAAATCATTTATAAACAAATTAAATTAGCAAAAATAAAGACGAGCACACTCCAAGCACCCCCTCGTAAAAATCTGATTTCCTTTTCGTATCCAAGATAAAACACTCATTAAAAGACAAAAGCATGTTGTCGCCCCCATTACTCACATCCCAGGTTATTTACTTACTCTTTCATATCACAAACTGTTCATATCAATAATGGTATCACATTTAGTAATGATTTAGTAATGAACGAAACAGGTGATGGATAACCATACGAACAGTTTATAAGGAAAGTATTCATGTTAATTCAAATTCTCGAGTGTAATATGCGTCACAACATTACATGCTGTTCAGTCATAGATATAATACATTAGAATAACATCAACTACGTATGGGGACACTTTTACAAGTATATGATACAATTACTGGATTCTAATGCTTGCAAGACTCTGCAAGCATTCATGTGAAAAGCTACAACATCGGTTGTAAAACCTATGTATGATATTGTTAAATTCACAAACGTCATTCCAAGCACAATTTGGGAATCAAGACTAATGAATGGAACATTGACTGAAATGTAGAATGATTATTTTAGTCAAGATATTAGTTATTCCTTTTCGATATGTCAAAGAACGCAACATAGTCATGGTTTCAGTATATGTTGAATACATATAATCATTAAACTAGTATATCTACAGTTTTGTATGTACATTACGTGGATTCTAATTGCTTGCCGACTCTGACCAAAGCTCCTGTGAAAACGTTACAACACTATCTAATATTCAATGGAAGTCACCTGTATTACAAAGTTACCACATTTGGAATCAATACTAGATGATGGCTGAATTGATCACTGAAACAGGAATGTGACATTATTTTTAGTATCAAGATATTGTTATGTTTGGTATGTCAATAACACGGAAATAGTCACTTAATGTAAAATGGTTGATTATCACCATAAAATATTATATCTACTGTACTGAAAGTACAGTCCTAAAACTATTAAATACAATAGGGTTCGAACATTTGCAAAACACGAGTCTGAAATAGAAATATTTATTCGCGCTAAGAAGTGCAATTACGGATTCTGTTACCCCCCAATGGACCCACCATGGCATGTATCTTTTGAACTGCAAGTATTTCCTAACAATAACTTCTTCGAATCCAGGTCTATATCGTTTCGCGTTTAGTATGATTTCACACCCCCCCCCCCCACCACCCCCATGTATTTATTGAATTTTCTTGCTTTATCTATTATTTGTTTTTGTTTTGTTTGTTTGTTGCTTAGTTATTTATTATCAATTTATATATGTGTTTTTTAACCATTAGATCTTCTTTATTCTTCTCACTATATTTCCACCAGTCCTTTCCATTATATGCGTCATAAATTTGTTTTGTTCGTTGTACAACTCTTTAAATTTATACAGAAAACAATTACAAATGCATTTATGTATCCAAATTGTGATATATGACTATATAACGATTATTATACAACAAATTAGGATATGTGTACTTGTATATAAATTATATTACTTTGATTGGTACGGCCATGAATTCAAGGGGCTACACCATCCTTGACATGGCGACAAGGAATAGGACTGGGAGAAAGATAAAATATTTAAAAATAATAATAATAATTAAAACATACTATATAATACTACGGTCAAAAAAAGAAACACGCAAAAGGGTAACAAATGGGTTATAGCTCCGATTTATGTTTTCCACCGGTTCATGCTTTGTGAATATAAGGTCATTGCATGTCCCAAACACATTCCCACGGTTACAATCCGATAAAAACGCAGCTACTGTACAATAAAGTTCCAAAATGTGAATATTCCCAAAAACGCAGCCACGGTGCAAACCATGTCACACCACTGCACGTGCGTTGTCTGCACGGTGCAACATGAACACCTGACAGTAGAAAAGGCCCAGGGTGTTCGCTTGCCTGGCCTCTGTATCTTGGCCGACAGTTTGACAATCCAGGACATGGCCACGTCTCACGTGAACCGCAGAGAAAACAATGCCATCGCTACGACTAGGGACGCAGGCGAATCCAGAACCGGCCGTTGCCAGGGCATTCCATGTGTCCCCAAGCACCATCTCCAGACTGTGGGACCGTTACCACAGCAGTACCAACATGGAATCAACACGTGACCTCCCTGAGATCCGGTCGACCATCGGGTCACTACCCCCGGGCAGGACGCTACATCCACTCCGGTACGCCACCTTCGGGAACGATGACTACTGCCACCTCCACAGCCGCCATCAATACCAGGTTTGCGCAGGATATCCGACCAGACCGTACGGAACCGCCTATGCGTGAGGTAGGAATTCGTGCCAGACGTCCAGTTCGAGAGTGTCATCTTAACACCAACAAACTCACCGTCGACTCCGACTGCAGTGGTGCCAGATCATCGACAATGGCCTCAACTGCGATGGAAAGGTGTGGTTTCAGTGACGAGTCCCGATTTCTGCTCCGACGTCATGATGGAAGATGTCGCGTGTATAGGCGTCGTGGTGAACGTTATGCGGCAAACTGCGTGCAGGAAGTGGACAGATTCGGCGGGGGGTCGTGTCATGGTGTGGGCAGCCATCTCACCACACTGGCAGAACATGACCTGGTCCACGTGCAGGGCAACCTGAATGCACAGGGCTAACATTGACCAGATCCTCCGGCCACAATCATCGTTCCACAGTTATGGCCAACGCCAACGCAGTGTTCCAACATGACAAAGCCAGGCCTCACAAAGCACGTCTCACAAGCGGCTTTCCTACAGAAACAACAACAACATTAATTGTCCTTCCTTGGCCATCGATATCACCGGATTTGAACCCAATTGAGCATCTATGGGACGAGTTGGACCGACGCCTCCGACAGCGCGGACAACCACAGCCCCAGACCCTGCCCGAGCTGGGCAGCAAGCCTTGCAGGCCTGAGTGGGCCACCATCCCCGGGACGTCATCCGTACTCTGGTTGCTCAATGGGCAGGAGGCCCCCGGTGCCAGGCAGTTGTCAACACACGCGGAGGCCACACCCGAAGTATTGACTCCAGATGACCTGACCTTGGTGGTGTGTCCTATCACTTACTCACAATGGACTAGAGTGAATTGGAACAATCCATGCAACATTTGGTAATTATCGGACTCACCATTCAATAATTAATTGTCATTCTCCGAATGTTACGCCATGTGCGTTTTGCGTTTCTTCTTTTGAAAGAGTATATAATCTATATGAATATGTATTTTATGGTATGTCTGTATGTGTGTATGTATGTATTGGAATTGTATTTGATGTATGTATGTATGTATGTAGGTATGATATATTTAATTCATATAATATCAGACATTTTCTTACATATGCCATGCGTTTACGCGACTGAGAAGGGTAATAAAAGTTCAGTTCATCTTGCAGTCCATTTTTTGCTTAAAAAATTGGCAGGAGTTCCATTTTTGGGGGTGGTACCCCTGCATTTAGTTTCAACCTCTGATAAATGACGGCATGACAAAACTGTATAACAAATAAAAGTGTATTTAGTTTATTGTACTCCTCGATGTTTGACACTGAAACTCTCTTCGTGGCTTTTTGCTACTCATGAACCTCACGACTAACAGCCACGCACCAATATCACCGCGGCGACACATTCCGGGAATACCAGTCCATCCCACAATGTCGAAACCAGCGATATGCGAGAGGTAAAACAAAACAACTGCTACAAGCCTTCCCATTGGTACACGCTGGACGCAGATGGGTTAGTTCTTTACCCATAATAACAGAAGAACAGAGAGGAAACCCTTAGATGAGTCACAATTTAGGCCCGGCAATGTGAACTACGCGTTGTCGGGGACCTAAAGTTTGCAGGGTGGATTTTAAATCCTTTGGAGACCTTTAGAGGAACATTTAAGCTCCCATGTACTCGTGAAAGTTCCGGCAGTAAACTCCACCAGAGGGCAAAACGCTCCATTGCATGGCCGTTGGCAGAGCGATACTGGGAAAATTTAGTAATCGCCATTTATCTCACTTAATATGCGAGTTAGAATAACTGCAAGAAGGTGTCTACTCTAATTATATTGAGGAGTGTATAATATCATGTGGGGATGTGTTTGCAACTCTGTGGGTATCTTCTAACATTTCAAGAGGGGCGTTGTCAACCATATCTGATAAAATTTAAAAAAAAAACCCAGCTGAACTCGGTTGAAATATATTGGGGGCGAAATCATAAATGAAGTGTCTATTTGCACCAAAAACTTAGAATGTACAATATTTAGGTGACGTGTTGACATTGTTACAATATCAAGTCATCTAGATCTTCAAAATCCAACATCGAGTATTATAACCAAACTACATGCTCGAGCGTCCCTTGAAGTAACTGGGTTAGAAATACGACATGACCGTATATATTTACCACCAAACAGGGGATTCATAATTACATTTATGTACGCTGGGAACTGCAAATTAAATGAACAAAGGTTCCGAATGTACAATTAATATAAACTCGAGACCCTACTCTGTTTTACAAAATTGAAACTTCATTCGTCATAACTATAATACAAACTCGGACAAACATATCGGATGTTGTGATGTCAACATCTGGTTCCATTGGTATTGGGGGTTCCACGATTGGGTTCATGAGAGCCGAGCAAAGGGTTGCAGACGGCACATTTTCTTGCCGTTTCCG
>NW_024536499.1:0-8792 GCF_016097555.1 Gigantopelta aegis | reverse complement strand
GTTGTCAATCCATGAGCTTTAGGGAGAGACAGATAATCAGAAATTCCGAGTTTCGAGTGGGTTATTGTATTTATTACCCATAGTGTAAATAGTTTAGAAACTTACACTTTAAACTTCTTACATGACACAGACTATATATAATATACAAGACATGAAAGTCTGAGGAAACTGATGACGTCACGAAAGAAAAGCAATGATATCAAAAGCTGGCTTTAGGTACACAAATCTAATGTAAGCAAGAGAGGTCACATTCGTAATGAACTGATGAAGTGAATGAACTACAATTTTTTTTATTTACAGCATGTTTAATTATTAAAGGTCCACAATCATCGCACATTATTAATACACAGTATATATAAAAAATACATAAAAATTACATTATTAACCATAAAAAACAAAAATACCACCCCAATTATTAATAAAGTGAGTTTTTGTAAAACGCTCGGGGAAAAAACACTGATCCAGTCGATTTGACCCACATCTGACCTGTGACGTAGCATCCGGTGTATTCCACTCATTCATTAGTAGGTTAGCATGGCGACAGCATGTAATGATTCTTCAGAAAATAGCTCATTCTTATCAGACGTTAGTTTGGACATTTCGGACTTGTTGCATTTGTCTATTTATTCTAATGCTACCTCGATTGGTGAGGAAGAAGGAGAAAATCTGTTAGGGGTACTTCCCTATCAGTTTGAACCGAAGTACACCGACGATGATCCGGCAAGCCAAATGCGGTCAACCTATTTGCAGCCCGGAGCCCGCATGTTGCCCGGAGACAAAAACAAAGCCTGAATGTTAATGCTGAGGTGTACATTGTTCATATTTGGCACAAAGATACACCTCAACACGATGCATTTATATATGTTAAAAAAAAAGAGTAGGAAATTACAGGCTTGGAGCAGACAAGTTCTTTAACAAAAGTTAAAATCGACCATCTTAGATAATTGTTGTAATCCCCAGGTGTGAAGTGGTCACTGCAAATCGTATCCCATCTTGACAGTGCTTTCCAATATGCACATGTTCCGTTTAAGAACCGCTTCCATGCAAACAATGTCGGTTTGTCTTTCGGACAAAAATGCAAACTTCTTTTGCCTTTAACTGCAGCTTTTGTACGTCCATACACCGAACAATGGTTCACCATGTTTCACATTTGAAAGATATCTTCAAAATAATATTCCACACATACAATTCAATTCAACAGAATAACATTTTCGCATTTTAAAAATACACATGTTCCATGTCTGAAAGGCTACGAATCACACTTTCATGTTATGCCAGTTAGCACATCATGGGGTCACGTGACTTAACTCTTGGAGTTCAGAGGCTTTTTGGCAAGCGATGGGAAAAACGCGACATTTTATTGCGAATATATTAAAAACAGGTAAAAAAAATTATTTCATTTTATTGATACTTCATATATATATTGTAAAAGGTATACGTAGATACCAAACAATAGTGAATTACGTTTTTGATAAATGTAGACCTTTAACAAGAACAAATTGCTTAACGATTTCAACAAAACATGAACACTAAATATTCACTGTTGTTTGTAAAATCATATCAACGAGACTTGACAGTCGCGGAAACCGATGATGTCACCAAACTAACGTCATGGCTTCTATCTTTCCCTAGAGAAAGATAGAAATATATTCACCCGCATCTAACTGCCCATATGGGTAATAAATCAACTATATAAATGTATACTGGTATGACAATACAGCGTACATGTACATGTATGTGCATGACTCGTCTCATCAAGTGGTAGTAATTAATCACTCATACACCAAGAACCGAATGCCAGTGAGCGCACACCAATCTACATGTAATTAAAATTAGCTCCACTATTACATGTGGATCTAACAGCAGCCAGTTAGAGCTCATGTCCACCAATCAAAACCTTACTTGCAGAATCATGCCAGTGATTTGAAAATAATTTGAAAATATTCCGAATTATCCTGAGGGTATACGTTATGTTTCATGTGAATTACGAATGCCTTATTTAGACCAGTAGAACTAATTTTAATCGGATTGCTAACAACACTGCGTAGTCTCCAATGTCCAGGTAACATTTCGTCTGTAAATAATAATTTAAATATTGACCAATCACACTTTGCCGTTTATAATGTTATTTGGGAGCATACAAATTCTAAAAATATCGGGCGAGTCTTATTTTAGTGGCCGCAGTACAGCGAATCATACCAATACGTACGGGATGGGTTATCAGTCTTCAATGTTACATTAAAAATTATATTTATTTATAAAAAAAACACCAACTAAATCAGTCTTCAGTTTTACATTACAAATTATTTATTTTATAAAATAAAACATGTTTTAAGGCATTCGTAATTCACACGAAACATGTCATATACCCTCAGGATAATTTGGAATGTTTTCAAATTATTTTTAAATCATTGGCACGTCTCTCTCTCAATAAGAAACACGTGCGATCGTCTGTTCAATTTATGAAGTAAAAATGCATTTGAAGTAGTACTAAGACTGTGTATGTTGTAATGCGAGACGTGAAACATATTTAAATCGAGCTAAATCGAGACGAAGATGTAAAAAAACAAGTGCCTGCTCGATTCACGGTATCAATTGAGAAAATGGCGGCGCCCGTGAGACCAGCATGTGTAATGACAAAGGAAGCTGAGGTGGCTCGCCAGTTGAATTCGCTATTAAACATCAATGCCAGTATGAGAAACATTGCTTCTGACGATGTGTTACAAGACATTATTATGGACTACTTTGTAAGTAGGGATCAGAATGAGTCAGAATCGGATTTCGAATCAAACGAATCAAACGAATCTATTTACTGAAATCGAGGTGGTCATCGGGCTCATTACTCTGGCCGTGTTACAACCTGGTATGTGAGAACTTACTGTATGTTCAAAGCTGGAGAACTATTGACTTATGTTTGACTAAATATTCCTGTCTAGTCATAGCATTCATAGCATTCATATTTGGTGTGAGCACTGATAGTTTCTCATTTTATTGATGGTGGATACTATTGTGCATTTTTTTTTTTTTTAAATAAAGGGGGGGAGGATGTATAATGGAGGTTCAATATAAATTCTTGTCAATGGCATATACTGTTAAAACAAATATTACATGGTTACAGAGTACAGAATAACTTGGTTGGCATATATTATTATTATTAATGAAGATTTCAAGCAATAATGAATCAGGTTTTTTGTGTAAAACTTCGGACTTCATTTTCTCAAAGATGGTCCTTTGGAAAAAATCATAATTGTCCGTACAAAAAGTTCAATATTTTGGAAAGTTTTCATCCGATTTTCATAATTAAAACAGAATTTTGCTCTGTAGTATGTGCTTTATCTTATTCCTTCAAAAACACCTTCTTCTTTTTTTGGACCATGTGGCACCTTTTGTCATGCAGCCACACATATATATATATATATATTATACATGTAGACATATTTATACAGCATAATTAATTTATCTCACTTGCACTCACTTTTAGGTTTTACCTAGTTAATAAAAAATTTAGGGTTTCCGATATGATCTCCCTTTTTAGGGTTGTTTATTAACTAGGGAAACTTTGATAACAGTCCGCTCTAACACCCTAGGCTCCCACCATCCTACAGGTGTTAAAATCTCCAGTGTTTATTATCGTAAGTATTGAAATAGAAAGGGGAAAATTTCTCCCTTGTTTTCTATTTCTATGAAATACATGTACTTAAGACAATAAACACCCCACCCACCAGCCCCACAGGCTTAGGGTATTATGGAGACAGCGGTCTAGTTACTCTATATTATGGCAACTCAAGAGCTTAGAGGCTGATGATATGCATGCACAGTTGGTTGTGACATAATTAAAACAATATGGCACAGACTGGTATCATCTATGACACGGAAAAGTTTTTACGTTGCGCCTTCAGGCTCAGTAAGTTGTTATATTTGGCTATAAGGATGGGCTAACTAAAGTCTAACATAGTTTTATTGTTGTAAGCATTTCATAGAAATAGAAAATAAGGGAGAATTTTTCTCCTTTAAACAAATGTTTATTTACATGTATATTATTCAGGCCTCATGCGAGGTCCAAAAAATAGAGCGAATTCACTTTTACCTAAACGTTTGAGAGAGCGAAGTTTTTAACAGGAGGGAGATTTTTATCTTTAATCTAAAAAAATTAAATACGGTACATAAAAAGAAGTTATATTAACCCAATACAATGAAACCTGTCTTAAGCGACCAAACAAAGGAGTAGTCAAAAAGGTCACTTAAGACAAGTGGCAGATGAAAACTGTACAAAATGCAACTTTTACAGTGTATAATTGTTTTGCCTTCTGTATTGCTAATTAATGGATGTGTGCTCTATAGAGTTTTCTCAAAATCACCTTTCCACATGTTGCTGTCTTCAAAAATAATGAAATGCATTTGAAAAACACTAATTTAACCGTTTGGAATTCATTCTCCCACAAGTTTGTCTTCTCTTGTCAATTAATTACTACTCCATGCAGAGTATTGTCCTAGTAGATTAATCTACCAATGTCAAACATAGATTACCCAGAAGCAGTTAGATGCATTCCATGATGGTCACAATTTCTTAATTGACACACGGAAGACATGTCGGTCTGAATGGGTACCAGTATAGGTGTGAAGATTGCTTATTTGCTGCACCTTGTTGCTGTTTCAAAAAATGTTTTTAATGGAATTTACAGTGGCTGCTTAACACATGTATTTTAGCGATATGGGATCCACTTTAGGTGGTGCTGGGTCCATATTAGACAGGTGACCGTTTATTACGAGCGCATTTACATTAAAAATCTTTTGGTAGAGAAAGTGGTCACTTACAGCAGGAGACCACTGATTACAGGTGGCCGCTAGAAAGGTTTGCCTGTATTATTTTATAATTTCGAAATCTTTGTATGTTGAATTTATTTATGAGATAATCTATGTAAAACTAATTAATCACTTCCCAAATTTGTTTTTTCACATAGAGGTTTGCTGCTCCAAACAATTTTTTTTTTTTTTTTAATGTATTTTCTTTGTGGAGCCCGACCAAGTCTGCCTAAGAATTTGCTCACAGTACTCTAGATCCCCACCCTTATATGATTTCCAGCACACACACCTGACAATAGAATCAAAGTTATACACTTTAACAGTCAGTAGCACATGTAGGCTGCACTTTTAGTGACAGACACAGATGTCTGAGCTAGACTGCCTTTCCGAGTCTCTTTGAACTCTCAGACACTTAACACTTAATTATTATCTATGAATAGGTGTTCCTCAAGTTCTTTGTCATTTATCCGTGATTGTGTACAATGCATGTGGTCACTATTTTTAAAAGGCGACACTGATTTTAACTTACGTTCATTGGCACAGTGAAGTCAAGTTGGTCAAGGTGAAGTTTTGGCTCACTTCGCCTGCACGCGTGAGCCCTGTTATTATTTAACAGTTGGGATTGGTCAACAGGCTAAGCCTGTTTAAAAACCTTTCACTACGTAAATTACAATGTTTTAAAAAATACAATCATGTAAACAGGTCCCAGGTCTGGCCACTGGTGAAGTCAGAGCCCTGACCTGGGATGGACGTGCCTGAACCTTTTGGATAGGGGCACATTAATAGAGTTCCCACATCATGTAAACATCATGTTAAACTTTCTGTTTAAATAAGAAGTTTGAGAGAGGATTGAACATTATGGTTACAGAACTTCAACTGCATGTTTCACATTAATAGTATTCATTTGTGTTGTCAACTTAACAAGAAATGTAACAAACATTGATTTTCACATGTATTTGACATGTGGATTAAATGTCACTCCACAACATGATGTCTGTAGGGTCCTGTAGGCTGTCAATTTTTTAACATGATTTTGGACTAGACGAGCATTTTAAAACACAAGGCCTTATAAACAAGTCTATAGAGAACATTTTTTAGCTCAGTCCATCCTGTTTACCACCACAACAAAACAAATATCGAAACCTTTTTCTTCTTTTTTTGGTCAAGACAACAATTTACCTTATTATTATTAGACACACTACATTGAAAAGTCAACAATAAATACATTTATAGATTATTTCAGAACACTTTTCAAAACAGTGTGTCAGCTTACACTAGCTGGATGATAATTTTCAATGAAGCATACAGTCATTTGTGTCAAAACAAATCAAATATACATATGATTATTCAGCATTAGACAAAAAGCAGTTTGACCATTATGAAACAGAAAAATCAACTTCCACTGAGGGGAGTTAAACCAGAGACCCTCGGTACGAGAGTCCACCGCTCTACCAATTGAGTTTATAGGGAAATTCCCACTAGCTACATTTCATTCATTTCAACTTATGTTCGTGCTTATATCCAATTAAGGTTAAAGCACACTGTCCTAGGTACTCACCTCAACTATCTGGGGTCTGTCCAAGACAGTGGGTTAGTTGCTAGTTCTTAGTGGTTAGTGAGAAAGAAGAGGGTGTAGTGGAGTCTTTATTATAGCTCGCTCTGGGTGGGAGCCAGTAACAGGCTGCGAACCCAGTACCTACCAGCTTTATGTCCAATGGCTTAACCATGACACCACTGAGGGTTGTCCACTAGCTACTGCCAGTAGGAGCACTTTATATATATATATATATATATATCTTATTATTATTAGATATAGATAGGTAGTTACAAGGTTGTTACAAGGTAGTGCAAGCTATTTGCAAGCTAACATTTAGTTCGCGTAAGGTAGTCAGTATTTGTGCAAGGTTGCCGCATGCATGTTTTCATTTGTGAAAGCATGCGCAAGCTTGCTGCATGCATATCTTCAACTGTGCAAGCTTCCCGCAAGCATGTTTTCATTTTTGCAAGCTTGCTGCATGCATATCTTCAAATGTGCAAGCTTCCCACAAGCATGCATGTTTTCATTTTGCAAGCTTGCTGCATGCATATCTTCAACTGTGCAAGCTTCCCACAAGCATGTTTTAATTTTTGCAAGCTTGCTGCATGCATATCTTCAACTGTGAAAGCATGTCTACACTTGTGGAGAAAAAGCTAAGTCCAAATAATTTTCATGGTTATTTTTTTTAATTCATAACTTCTCATATGATTTATCAAATTCAGTGGGAACAGTGGCTAAACAACCAAACATACATGTAACAGATTTAGATAGTATTTACAATAATAATTGAAACAGAATTAATATTAATACATACGAAAGATAATACAATATGATTAAAACCGAATCATCTTGTAATGATTGGATTTTCAATTGGCCCCAAAAATAATAACATATGCATGGCCATGAGAGGATGACATGGGCCACGTTTGGTTGAAATTAGCCTGGTGGAATTTGAGAAGATGTTGAAAATGTCTGAGCCAATCAGAGGCCAGGGTGACCATCTTGGATTTCGAATCAGTCCCAAAATAGCAATACTTTGTCAGGTCCATGAGAGGATCGTTTCAACCAAGTTTGGTTGAAACCTGGATGGTGGACCTTGAAAAGAAGTTTTTAAAATGTCTCAATCAATCGGAGACCAGGCCGGCCATTTTGGATTTTGAATCGGCCTGAAAAATAATAACATATGCATGGCCATGAGAGGATAATTTGGAATAGATTTGGTTGAAATCTGCTAATACCTGGACCATGCATGAGAAGTCAAAAACAACTCAGTCAATCAAAGGCCAGATCGGCCATCTTGGATTTTGAAACTGCCCCAAAAATAACAACTCTTGGTAAGTGCCATGAGAGGATCACTTGGACCGAATTTGATTGAAACCTGGCTGGTGGAACTTAAGGACTAAAAGGTCTCAGTTAAAGTGAGGCCTCGATCCATGGGAGGCCATCTTGGATTTTGAATCAGCCACAAAAATAACAACACTTAGTAAGTCATGAGAGAATCATTTGGACTAAGTTTGATTGAAACCTGCCTGGTGGACCTTGAGAAGAAGCAAAAAAATGTCTCTGTCAATCAGAGGCCAGGGCAGCTATCTTGATTTTAAATCTGCCCGAAAAATAACAAACTTGGTCAGAGCCATGAGAGGGTCATTAGGAATACACATGGTTTAAATTTGCATTGCAGGGTGGCTATCTTGGAATTTTTATTGGCCTGAAAAATAACAACACTTGGTCAGGTCTATAAGAGGATCGTTTGGACCAAGTTTGATTGAATCCTGCTTGGTGGAACAGGAGAAAAAAGAAAACAAGAAGAAACAAACAAATGACTTTACACCACAGTGTGGATCTCCAGATAGTGGAGGAATATAACCTAAAACAAGAAGAAGAAGAAGAATATAGGACCAGGAGCTTTTTAGCATATTAGTTTAGTCAAGACTATCCCACATACATGGAACATGTCTATCATACAGGTAAACTAATTTTGTAGCCTACGTATCTGACAACATGTAGCACCTATTTTTTTGTTTTAACTGTTCATGTTTTTCACTTTAAAACCATTGTTGTTTTTTAAAAGAATTATACAAGATGCAAGATGGCTGCCACTGATGATGGCGCAAGGTTGTGGGTAGCTCGTCACAAGCGTGCGGGAAGCTTGTCGCAAGCGTGCGGGAAGCTAGTCGCAAGCTTGCGGGAAGCTCGTAGCAAGCTTGCGGGTAGCTCATCGCAAGCTTGCGGGTAGCTCATCGCAAGCTTGCAGGAAGCTTGTCGCAAGGTTGTAAAAAGGTTTCAAATACTAGCATAAACTGAACAACCTTGCGGGAAGCTCGTCGCAAGCTTGCGGGAAGCTAGTCGCAAGCTTGCGGGAAGCTCATAGCAAGCTTGTGGGAAGCTAGTCGCAAGCTTGTGGGAAGCTCGTAGCAAGCATCCGGGTAGCTCATCGCAAGCTTGCAGGAAG
>NW_024536498.1:0-30190 GCF_016097555.1 Gigantopelta aegis | reverse complement strand
ATTACGGAAAATAGTCCAGCGTTGGTGCTGCTAGGAGAGCAGCACATTTTGATCTAGTGCAACGCTGGTGCTGTTGAGAAAGGAGATGTTGAAAGAAAGTTTGCGTCTGGTGAGTCGTGGAGAGCGAAACGTATTCAGTTGATTCGGAAGTCCAGAGGCGCCTCTCTGCTGACCAAGAGAACAAAAACGTTACGTCATTCAACAGACGCTGTGACCCTTTAACATATAAAAACCGAACGGGTGGGAACAGAATAAAGAACATTCAGTCTCACCCGTCGGCATAGGAGAAGCGCACCGCCCTATCTAATTAAAATTTCTTTTTATTTCAAATATTAAAAATATGTAAGATAAGAAAAAAACACCAACAAACGAGCACTCTTGTAAACATAATCTAATAATTTAAAAACAATAACACCAAATTAAGAATTCTTACCCTATTTACAATACATGAAGTAACCGGTGTTGTTGACCACCTGGCTTGCCTCCGACCTGTCACCGTATGCTGAACCACGTCATGTCATAGGGTTTAACGTGCACATTCAGAGCAAGCTGTTGTAGCGCACGCCTGTCGTGGGCGCAAGTGCTTGAGGAGCAAGCTCTTTCGTCCAAGACAGAAAGTTGGGGGGGGGGGGGGGGGGGGGAGGAGGGACCGCCTGCACTGGCAGGTGCACGGGAGCACCAGCAGTCCGACCGGGATCGGTAGCAGGCGGGGGTGGGTGGTGGTGCTATGGAATTTTGAATGGAGCAGTTAATATGCCAAAGAGAAAAGGTGCGCAGTTTTGATTTGAAGGAATTTTGGCGCGAATTTTGAATGGTCAGTCTAAACTGTAAAGGGTAGTAGAGCTAGTATAAGTTTTGACTTTAGTATATCGAGAGTAGCTCGTTAATTAGACGTAGGTGTTGCTGTGGTGTCTCCCTAGGTTGCCCATCGGGCCCTGAGAAAGTGCCTGACCGCTTCTGGTCGTGGCATGACAACCCAGGGGAGACTCGTGCAATGTGGTAACACCGGTAGGTAGGCGGCCGTTTCAGGGGGTCCAGTTCGTTGTGTCGGTCTTGCAGCCGTTGTTATTCCTCCATCTCCAAATCACCAAGTACACACAAGCAGCTTTTTGGGGTTTGGGTAGGGTAGGCTGATATTCTTTTGTTCAGCCATTCCCTGGGTGCAGTGCAATTTTTGTACTCGGAGCTGATATTCTTTTGTTCAGCTCCTTATTAGAGTACGTGCTGGGCCATTAACTGGGTGCGGGTGCATTGTTATGATTAGGCAATGCACCCTGTGTACTGTTGCAGAGCATGTTGTTTTGTATGTATTCCCTATTATGGTGTTTAGGTTGTTCCTATTGTCCTAGCATCCTAATAGAGTGTAATGCAACCAACGTCTTTTCAGAGCCACCACCCCCCCCCCCCCCCAGCCTTGGATTATAATCTGCTGCGGAGCTTTTTACAAATCAACGGAAAACACCCAATACAGAAATCCCGAAGAGTGTGTGCCTGCTGGAGAAGGAAAGGAATGTCATTTGTCATAATGGCTGAGTTTAACAAGCCTTCCTCTAACATTTCACAGTACTAGTACTTGACAGAGGAAATATTTCCATCAAACTAGGGGAGACAATCCCAACTTGCTTATGCCTCCCCATACAGTAACTGCAGGTAGGAATTTTGGGTACACATTTAAAACATTCACTTCTGGCTAATGTTCGACTAATGATCCATTTACGCACATGAGACGATACTCTTCTCGCACATTCATCGGTAATTTGTTGTGCTGACCAATTCGGATGATTAGCGGCCAACTGCTGTCGTTAACGTCAAATATTCTCTTGCGTCCAGATCCCGGACATCGTAACTCGCTGTTCCCTTCTTGAAATTTCTTCAAATTATCATAGAACTCCACTTTCATATAAATCAAGGAGACGTTTTCTATTGTCTATCTCAGACATCGTTGTGACCAAAAAGTATGTCGTCTGCTCAAAGCATCATCACGTGACATATCGTAGCAACGGGAAATCACTCGTAAATATCTGACTAAAGTACGTAATATTAATTTATTGCATATTTTAAAATTTTATTCGAAGTATATAAAACACCGATTTTTTTTAAATTCCGGATTTGTTTGCGCAATACTAATATGTATGTATGTATGTATGTATGCATGCGTGCGTGCGTGCGTGCGTGTGTGTGTGTGTGCGTGCGTGTATAATATTATAATATTATCTTAGCTGCATAGAAAACGGGGATCGCCTTGTTTGCAGCCTCTGTAAAACATAATTGCACCACTAATGTTATATAATTAATTGTTCGGTCGGTCAATGAATTCTAGGGCAAACTGATTGGATAAAATGTACTTGTGTGTTTGTGTTCTTATTCCAGCAACAACAACACCACAACAATAATAATAATAATAATAATAATAATAATAAAATAAAAACTACAACATAAAACCAATACAACAAGAACAATAATTAAATACAAGAAAACGCACATAATACAAAAAATGGCAATGCATAGCAAGTACAAAAAGGAAAACAAAAATCATAGTGTAAATATAGCTTTGATTACGATAAATTAAACGAATAACTGGAACAAAAAACGTATCACTAAATCTATGGCCCACGATGGCCAACGAAATGCAGTTCAGTAAAGAGATGAATTAAAGTGAATAGATTTTAAACAATACCTCGTCACTATTGGAGCCATTTTTGGAATCAAACATTACTTACAATTTCCGTTTAGATTATTGTTTGAGAAAATCCGAAGTGTTTGTGGTCATCCTGTTTATCAGACTACAAAATATTGTTTACAATTCTAAAAAAACCCAAAACAAAACCAAACGTACGTTCGGAAAGTAACGGTTATGGATACGATGTGCAATCTATTGTTAGAAAGTAGTTCCCCGTTTCAGTATATTTCTACGTTATCCAAATGTCTTACAAACTTGTAGATTAATCAAACTTGGTGTCCATTTGCACGAACTGAAACTGAAAACGCGTTGTTGTGCAGCGTTTGGCGTATTAACTTGGCCGGTTAACTAGAAAAATCGAATCATTACGTCAACTAGAAAAGACGAATCATTACGTCAACTAAAAAAGACGTCAATTGGAGTTTGTTTCATTTATTGACATCACTAGTGGACATTGATTAATTAATGATTGACTATTGAATGTCACACATCTGGTAGTTCAGACTCGTAGTTATCAGAGAAAATACGCTACATAGAATGTACATTAAAATGTCAAACAAATCGGTACGGTTATAGAATATGTCCACCACCTAAGTACAGCCATTTATTGTACACCAAATAACGAATATGTAATGTTCGATAATTGTATCTACTCTGATGATTACTAACATAAAGTCAGTGGCCTGTGCAGGCATTTGTACCTATTTTTAGCGATCATAATGTTTCCGAATCGGTCATTTTACATCAAATCAAGCGGCGTTTCGAATGTCGACTTCTTGCAAAGCTACGCTATGCCGTGACCTGATACCGGTTGGTCTATTGTTACAGAGGAGCGCTGACAGCCTACCTATCTACAGAGTGATTAGGGTTAGCAAGCACAGGGGAGCAGTATTATGTTAAGAACATAGACTCGAGTTAATTTCTGTTTTATTTTATTTTAATTTAGGAACTTTGTGTTATTTTCTGAGAGTTTTATTTTGTTTTATTATTATTCATGTCTGTGCATTAGGATCATAGGATCGGGTGATTAGGGTAATTGGGCTAGCGTTCAGGGTTCGATTTCTGACAAATGCAACGCTATGCCGTAAACTGATACCGATCAGTGTATTGTTACAGAGGAGCGAGAGATTAGTAGCCTGGGGCGGGACGTAGCCCAGTGGTACAGCGCTGATGGATCAGAACATCTGATAAGAGATGATTAGCTGACAATACTGACAATGCCAGCAAGATACTAACTAAACAAATACTACAGTAGCAAACAACATGATGTTCAGCTCGTCACTCAACATGTTGAGCTCGTGACACCAGATCGGCTAGCGGTCATTCCTCAATTCCGGACACCAGATGTAATAGACTCCAGTGATACACCAGTCGTACCGAATCCAGAACCGCTACTGTTAGAAGAAATATTTGTCATTACACCTCGACGCAGGCGATTTCCATGATTATGTTTCGAAGTATAACAACTCAGTCGCTTTTTAATGAATGTGAGTATTCTAGAATTGGGACGTCAGGGCGCGGTGAGAAAGTTTACGTTAGACACCGTGTGAACATACAACATATCTCTGTTCTATGAGTCATGATAAAGTAATAATTTGTAACACACCAGTATAATAGATGAGCCATTGTAGATCAATGTTCATTCCGCATATTATGTGAGCGCTTTGTTATGACACATGTAGATATAAACAAATGGCGTCATATGTTACGCCATCTGGTTCTGTCTTTAATTTTGACACTTTCAAACTAAATATTCGGTTTTCTTGTTCAGAATCTATCCATTTAAATAAAATAAAGAAATTACGTTTTCGATTCGGGTTTTGTAAAAATATCAAAAAAAGTATTAAACTCATTCTCGTTGTATACGATTTGCGTAACAACACAATCATGGTTTCCAAACACGCATAAATCGCTGTGACTTGTTAGATACTGTGGTAACCACACGATGTAACTCATGTACTAGTTTCTATCTGACAAATCGTGGAGAATACGTAATTACATATCATTTATGGTGTTATTAAAAAGTGTAAAGTTGACCCACGTGTTAATTTAGGATGGAATATTCACATTTAATTTTAGAAATAACAGAATGGAATTTACTTATTGAAGAGTCCACATATCACACTTAGTCGAATCCATTTTGTGTTAAAAGTATAGCTAGTGCTGCGCGGGTGGGTGACATTTGTCTTAATAAGATGCATCCCCAGAAAGTGAGGCTAGATGTAGCTGTGAGGTAGAACAAGCGCGACCACATTAAATTGTATTATTTTGTTTTAATAAGATGCACCCCCAGAACGTGAGGCTAGATGTAGCTGCGAGGTAGAACAAGCGCGACCACATTAAATTGTATTATTTTGTCTTAATAAGATGCACCCCCAGAAAGTGGGGCTAGATGTAGCTGCGAGGTAGAACAAGCGCGACCACATTAAATTGTATTATTTGGTCTTTATAAGATGCACCCCCAGAAAGTGAGGCTAGATATAGCTGCGAGGTAGAACAAGCGCGACCACATTCAATTGTACTAAATGGGGCGGGCGGGGGCAGGGAAGAGGTTCCAGGTCGTGAGGAATAGTATCTAGACTCGTTCGTGTCATACTCCCGAAAAAAATATATGTTTAAAAATAAGTGAAATTAGCCTTTAACGGAGTGAGATGGGCTATTGAGCTCTAGCCAGAGAAACGACGGGTCACAGTCGATCGACGTATCCGCGAAAAACAACCACATCCTATGACTGCTATACTGTTCATATACTGTTAACGCTATGGGAAATTATGCATACAATACTACTTGCCAGTTTTTAGAAACCGTTGTCAGTGTGCCGAACGAGAGTTATACAAATATTGAACGTTTAAAAACGTTTTGTTTCTTTCACTTTTGATTCCTGTCGGTGGGCCCATTGGATTAGTTCTCGTTCCAGCCAGTGCTCCACAACTGGTGTAACAAAGGCCGTGGTATGTATTATCCTGTGGGTGGAATGGTGTATATAAAAGATCCCTTGCTGCTTATGGAAACGAAAAGTAAAGTTTGTTTTATTTAACGACGCCGCTAGAGCACATTGATTTTTTATCTTATCATCGGCTATTGGACGTCAAACATATGGTCATTCTGACACTGTTTTGAGAGGAAACCCGCTGTCGCCACATAGGCTACTCTTTTACGACAGGCAGCAAGGGATCTTTTATTTGCGCTTCCCACAGGCAGGACAGCACAAACCATGGCCTTTGTTGAACCAGTTATGGATCACTGGTCGGTGCAAGTGGTTTACACCTACCCATTAAGCCTTGCGGAGCACTCACTCAGGGTTTGAAGTCAGTATCTGGATTAAAAATCCCATGCCTCGACTGGGATCCGAACCCAGTACCTACCAGCCTGTAGACCGATGGCCTGCCACGACGCCACCGAGGCCGGTGCTTATGGAAACATTTAGCCCATGAAGTGGCGACAGCGGCTTTCCTCTCTCAATATGTGTGTGGTCCTTAACCATATATCCGACGCTATATAACCGTTAATAAAATTTATATTAAAATAAATATTTTGAGTGTCTCGTTAAATAAAAAAAAAAAATTCCTTCCTTCTCCCCTCCAAAACAAAAAACAAAAACAAAACAAAAACAAACAAAACAAAACAAAACAAAACGAAAAACAGTACTAAATGGGACGCACCTTACCATTATATATTACAATCCACTGCAAATGCTTCACCCAATCTTCAGTTATAAAATGTGCAAGATCAATGGACAAGCCTATTAGCCATAACACTGTTAATGTGTTGGGCTTTTGATTTGTTTTCATGTGCATGTAACCGAACGTAAAACTAAGCAGGTGCCAAAGGTAAACTAAACGTGTGTGTGGGCATTTCCAGTGAACACGACAACAGATGCACTGTCCTAATATTTCATTTCAACTTATTTCCGTTCTTATATCTAATGAAGGCTCCATCACGCTGCCCTGGGCACACACTTCCTTTAACTATCTGTGCTATCTGTCCTAATATACTGACTTCCAGAAAGGGTTCTGATATTTATAGAGTAGAGGGGACACTGTGTGAATGTCCCCTATCCATGATGTACTAAACACTTTGCTTATTCGACTAGTTATTGTGCATATTTTGGAATTCATTGCTTCGAGCTTATCAGTTCGTCTGTATATCTCAGTTGTGGTTGATGTAAGGCGTGCAATTTGGTCGTACAGGTTTAGAACCCAAGGTGGTGGTGACGCAGATGTTTGTTGCGTCAGCCCTGTTGACATTTCGCCGGTGGATGGAATTCCAGAAAATGAACATAGCGAAGGTGGCTGTTGTGGTTGTTGTGTTTGAAATGTGCACGAAGGGTTAGTTATTTGTCCGGTAGTCAATGTGCTGGCTGGAAGATTCATGTGCATTGTATTTACCTGTGCCAACCCAGTCATACGTTGGGTGGGGTCTTTGTTCTGTGTCGCGGCCGCCATTGTTGACACTGCGGACGACCGTCGGCTACCTGATTGCTTCCCTGGTTTACTACCTCTTCGCATAGTATGTTGCATCCACGATAATACAGAGGCATACACAAACTGTTTCTGCTTTCTCAATATGTAAATAGCTGACTTACGTTTTAATTTATCATAACAAATGAAGTATTTTGCACCACCAAAATTTTGTTGTCCAAACCACCATCTTGTCACGTGACCGACAGATTGTCCATCTGGTACCACGAGTTCAGTTTTGTCAGTTAATCCATCTGGTATCACAAGCTCAGTATAGTTATTTAGTCCATCTGGCATGACGAGTTCAGCATTGTCAGTCAGTCCATCTGGCATCACAAATCTAGTATTATCAGCTAGTGCATCTGGTATCACGAGTTCAGTATTGTGAGTTGGTCCATCTGGTATCGCGATTTCAGTATTGTCAGTTAGTCCATCTGGTATGATGAGTTCAGTATTGTCAGTTAGTCCATCTGGTATGACGAGTTCAGTATCGTCAGTTAGTCCATCTGGCATCACAAATCCAGTATTATCAGCTAGTTCATCTGGTATCACGAGTTCAGTATTGTGAGTTGGTCCATCTGGTATCGCGATTTCAGTATTGTCAGTTAGTCCATCTGGTATGATGAGTTCAGTATTGTCAGTTAGTCCATCTGGTATCACGAGTTCCTAATTGTCAGCTAGTTTGTTTGGTATCAGTGATTCAGTATTGTATGCTAGTTCATCTGATATCACGAGTTTAGTATAGTCAGCTAATTACTCTGGTATCACTAGTTCAGTATTGTTAATTAGTCCACCTGGTATCATGAGTTCAGTATTGTCAGTTAGTCCATCTGGTATCACGAGTTCAGTAATGTCGGCTAATCCATTTGGTTTCACGTGTGTTCCATTGTGTGTGAGTGTGTGTTTGTGTGTGTGCGTGTGTGTATTTGTGCGTGTGCGTTTGTGTATTTGTGTGTGTGTGTGTGTGTGTGTGTGTGTGTGTGTGTGTGTGTGTATTTGTGCGTGTGTGTGTCGGTATTGTTCTGTTTCTTTTTGCTCTTTGCCTTTCTTCGTCCGTGTCTGTCTGTTCCTCTGCATGTGGTTCTGTTTCTCTATTTATCTCTCGGTATTTTGAACAGCACGTACTGACTGTGATTTTCTGTTGTAGCTTACCTATTGATAAAAACATGTTACGTTTTTAGAATTGCCAAATAAATCAACTGATTTAAAGGTTTCAGTTCTAGATGTGTTTATATTGTTGTGTTTTGATTTGTTCAATTAAAATGTTTACACAAACTATAGTTCCAGTTTTTGACAATGAATCCGCTTGATGTTACTATATTTGGGTAAAGAGATTTATATCAACAATCCAGACTTATCCATTAGTATTGTGACAATGAACATGAGTAATCGTTTTAGTAATTTGTGTATTATTTAAAATGCATTCGTTGCAGTGAGATTGGTGTGGCTGTCTCAGGATTAGGGCGTGAGGGCGCGATAGCTTTTACAACCTGTGGACATGAAACATAGAATCACGTGACAAAATAATAATTCAGTACACACCGGTATAAGAGGCAACCCGTTGTAGATCAGTTTTGTCTTCCACGTAGTATGTGATCGGTTGTTTCCATGTATACGTAAAGGAAACTAATATTGATCAGATGCATTAAAGGTTAAACTAGAGATTTGTAGGGACAATTCCGGTGAACACGACAACAGGTGCACAGTCCTAATAATTCGACTCCTGCTCAACTTGTTTTATCATCCATTAAAGGCTTTTGTAGGAGATATCGCTGACGCTATAATTGGCGATATATTCTATATATCTTATAATTTTGGTTCTTTAAACTTTAATCACAAGACATGATTGTGTTACGTCGCTGTGTATGTTTCAGCGCTAAACCTAGTATTAGTGACTTCATGCCACTGTCGCTCATCTAGTTAACGAATATAACGCTGCCAAATATAGTAGCGTTCAACCCACATTACTGATATTGTTTAGATTCGTCGCAAATTAAAAGAATGATCATGGATAACAACATAATACGCACCTCGTATAAACAGTATAACTCGTGCTGATAAATATGATATCACAAGACGCTCGGGGGCTACCCTGTATACATTTGTAATAGACTGCATAATCGAAAGTATGAGAAAATGGCGTTCCCTGTGGGACGGCCTATAGGTAGCTATATTTGTAATAGACTGCATAATCTAACGTATGAGAAAAAAGCGTTCCCTGTGGGACGGACTATAGGTAGCTATATTTGTAATAGACTGTATAATCTAACGTATGAGGAAAAAGCGTTCCCTGTGGGACGGACTATAGGTAGGTATGTTTTTAACCGACTGCGTAATGGAAAGTAGGAGGAAAGGCGTTCACTGTGAGACGGAATATAGGTAGGTATATCTGTAACCGATTGCATAATGGAAAGTATGAGAAAAGGCGTTCCGTCCTAAAGTAGGGATATTTGTATGTGGGACCGAGAAAGTATAGAAAGGCGTTCCCTGTGGAAAGGACTATATAAAGTAACCAGCTGCATAATGGAACGTATGAGAAAAGGCGTTCCCTGTGCGAAGGACTATAAGTAGGGATATTTGTAACCGACTGCATAGTGAAACAATGTATCACTCTGAGACGGAATATAGGTAGATATATCTGTAACCGATTGGATAATGGAAAGTATGAGAAAAAGCGTTCCCTGTATACCGACTATAGGTAGGTAAATCTAACAAATTGCATAAAGGAAATTATGAGAAAAGGTATTGAACATCTGCCTAATGGATCTATGATGCGTTCCCTGTGGACGGACTATAGGTAGGTATATTTGTAATAGACTGTGTTCCCTGTGTGTAGGATATATATATATATATATATATATATGCGACTGCATATATTTAAACATATATGATTACAAGGCGTTCACTCTGAGAAACGGAATATATCCGAGGTGGAGATATATTCTTCCTGTGCACCGATCTGAATGGGTTAAAACGGAACCGAGATAATGCAACACAGACGAACGCAAAAGCGCTGGATAATGGAAAGTATGATGAAGTAATTAATGTTCTCATTTTGTAGGAAATCTATTGTTACACGTGCTGTATGCGGCCTGGCATTGTCTTGCTCAAAGATTTCTCTCTGTCGATCCAAAATGGGAAGCATGTGACGGCGAAGAATTTCTTCGCGGTAGCGTACAGCTGTCAGGTTGCCTTGTACGATAACAGGTTCACTTCTGCAGGTGTATGAGATGGCTCCCCACATCATGAAACTCCCTCCACCAAATCTGTCAATTTTGGAGACACAGTTGTTGGCAAAACGTTCATGGCGGCGTCTGTAAACACGTTGTCGTCCATCACGTCGCTGTAGAAGGAAACGTGACTCGTCGCTGAACCATACTCGCCGCCAGTTTCCCAAGTTCCACCCCTGTACATTCGTGCATTAGCGAACACGTAAATGTCGATGTTGACGTCGCAGGACGGGGCCAACATACGGTCTCCTAGTCCGTAAACCAGCTTCTCGAAGTCGGTTCCGAATGGTTTGTTCAGACGCCCTTCTCAAACCAGGTGTGCGTCCAGCAGAGTTCGTTGCTGTGGCAGTCCGGTGACGCAAGTGCAGAACCCGCATGTAGCGATCTTGTGCTGTAGTTATTATGCGAGGTCTTCCACTTCTGGGCCGGTCTTCAGCTGATTGAAACTGCTCGTACCTGTTTCTGATGGACGTTCATGTGGCGTGCGACTGCTGACTGACATTCACCTAACTGGAGGCGGCAGGTTTAGTCTTGGCATCTTGTAACTCGTCCACGTCGAAATGGAAATGAGACATCATTGCGAGCATTGCAGCTTTAAATACCCGTCACTACCCTAATCTTTTTTTACGTGCATTCGCCAAAATCTGACCATTTCACGCCGATTTCCTGCAATTGTCGCACAACGTGCGTTAAATTAGTTTTATTGTGCATTTGGGTATGCTGTCCCATTCCAGGAATATTAACAAACATGGTCATTCAGCAACATTGTACAAAAAACTATATTTTGTCAAATCAAACACTTTTCTTTTTCCCCTATCACCTATGCGTTTCTTTTTTGACAGAGTATATGTAACCGATTGTATAATGAAAAGTATGACAATAGGCTTTCCCTGTGGGACGGACTATAGGTACGTATATTTATAACAGACAGCATAATCGAAAGTTAATCGCTTGTTGCCAAAAAAAGAAGACATGAATATATTATTTAACAACGTAATCATCACGTTGTAATGACCTTTCTATGCCGTGGGGCGTATGGCTAAGGAACGCACAGATAATGAGACAGTAAGGTCGTCTCGCAATGCTCTACTACTGATTAGAATCAATACCTGTTTAATATGTCGCATCCCACAGACAGGATAGTACATACCACGGTCTTTGTTACACCAGTTGCGGAACACTGCGTGGAATAAGAAATAGGCCAATGGGCCCACGGATTCCCAACAATAAATATACATCAGTCAAGTCTTACGATCAAACGAATGTATCCCAAACATTTTGATTCGAAAGAAAGAGAATGTACGTACATGCCGCTAGTATCGATTGACGTATCATAACCAGTTACAAATAATCGCACAATGGCTGCATCAGATTTACATTTCACGTGCACACACTAAACTAGATGCATTGAGTAGTAGCAGTACAGCACACTCGCATACAAACACAGAAACATATAAACGCACACACGCACACACACACACGCACGCACACACACATGTATGTGTGTGTGTGCGTGCGCGCGTGCGTTTATGCGTTCGTGTGTACGTGCGTATCTGTATATGTGTTTATAGGGTTCTGTGTGTATGTGTGTGTGTGTGGGAGAGAGAGAGAGAGAGAGAGAGAGAGAGAGAGAGAGAGAGAGAGAGAGAGAGAGAGAGAGAGAGAGAGTGTGTGTGTGTGTGTGTGTGTGTGTATTTGTTGATCATAAATAAATTATAACGTTCGAAGGGCTGCCATACCTCTCGCTGTGGCTAGTGGAGTAAAATAATTCCGTAACTCGTTTCATAAATTCCGTCTCTCTCTCTCTCTCTCTCTCTCTCTCTCTCTCTCTCTCTCTCTCTCTCTCTCTCTCTCTCTCTCTCTCTCACTCACACACACACACACACACACACACTCGTCGTTTACATAAGGCATAAACATACACTCGAAAAATTAAACACACATACAAACACACATACGCACAAATACATACACACATGCATACCTATACACTCACATATATGTACAGGGACACATACTCGTACACAGACATACACATACACACACAGGCACACACACTTTACCTATCTCTCTTTACATGGATAAATATTATATACAACATATTTTAAGAGCACACAATCTTGCACACAATTTCACGTATAAACACAAAACTGAAAACCTGAATTACTCGTCTCTCGTCATAGGAAGACTTTAATGAGTTCTACAAATCTTCACGCAAAATATAGCAGCCTTGTCAATCACGATAAATGTAAAATACGATTGGCTGTTCAATAGACAACATTACACCCATGTGGATTATATTTAATATGAAATCTGATTGGTTGTTTGGTAGCTATAAATCGCAAGGAAGATGATCGCAAATCAGATCTTGCAACCGTTGTGAAGATTCGTCAAGAGACACAAGTGAGTTTAGTTATGTTTGCCACTTAATGTGGTTGCTTAACTGTGTGTATATGCATATGTAATTATTTCACTATACATGCATATTATAGCATTTACTGTGTGTACATTGTCAGCGGTTTGCGTAGTATCCGCTTCTAGTACATGGATGGTATAAGAAAGAAAGAAAGAAATGTTTTATTTAACGACGCACTCAACACATTTTATTGACGGTTATATGGCGTCAGACATATGGTTAAGGACCACACAGATTTTGAGAGGGGCGTAGTGGTTAGGTCATCGGTCTACAGGCTGGTAGGTACTGGGTTCGGATCCCAGTCGAAGCATGGGATTTTTAATCCAGATATCGACTCCAAACCCTGAGTGAGTGCTCCGCAAGGCTCAATGGGTAGGTGTAAACCACTTGCACCGACCAGTGACCCATAACTGGTTCAACAAAGGCCATGGTTTGTGCTATCCTGCCTGTGGGAAAGCGCAAATAAAAGATTCCTTGCTGCCTGTCGTAAAGAGTAGCCCATGTAGTGGCGACAGCGGGTTTCCTCTCCAAATTTGTGTGGTCCTTAACCATATGTCTGACGCCATATAACCGTAAATAAAATGTGTTGAGTGCGTCGTTAAATAAAACTTTTTTTTTTTTATAAACCAAGCTATAATAACGCATTTGAAAATAAGTTATATTTTAATGTACGTATGTATGTATGTATGTATGTATGTATGTATGTATGCATGTGTGTATGTGAATACTGGTGTGTGTTTTTACGATTTCCTCATATTAAAGCGTCTATCCCACACAAACAAGATTACACGGTACATACATTTTCTTGTTTAGAATATCAGAGTCGCTATATCAAATGTGTTGTTGTGGTAGTTCATGTTCAAACTTCATTATACGTCGTAATATATATTTTTCTTTCGTACGTACACAAATAGTCGAACGCAAAATCTAGTCTCGGGTTTTGCAAATATTCAGGCGATCCGAAACACTTCGTAAATACATACAGTGATATTATACGCAAAATGTATTCTGTATGTATTTTTAGCCTTAAAATGTTCTTTATATCGGAAACGTGTTACAATAGTAGCAAACATAGAACAGACCGTCTAGGACTGATCATACTTAAGTTAAACATATTCACATATTTAATTTAATATGATAGTAAGAAAACATCTTACTTCTAAAATATATTAATCCGTGGGACTGTTGTTAGTGAACTGTTAATTAATTAACAATTTAATTATGTAGCAAAGGTATACATAAATCAATATATTTGATTTTGTATAGGTTACTATTCAAATGCACGTACCTAACGGCAGCCTGAAAACATTACACGTCCGGGTTTATTCAAAGTCCGATTAAACTGAAATCGCAAAAAAATGGGATGTTTCGAATAATTCTCGAGTGGATCGGCAGTTTGCGAACTCGCTCCAACGCTGTCTGTCAAACAGTTACGAATCGCCCAAGAACAGGAATAAGAAACGTGGTTTTACCTAGGTCCTGGTAAATTCATTTTTACTGATCAATGAGTATGGAAATGCATGAAGATGGGACATAGCCCTGTCGCTAGAGAATTTGGATCTATGTATTAATTTTGTTTTTATAAATAAATAAATAAATAATTGAATTATTACAGAAATGTAAACATTATTTTTATTATTTCTTAGACATGGGCCTAACTATAAAACGAACTATTACAACTAAACACAAAATCTGACACCTTCGCCAACGCAATTGCTTCTAAGGTGAATGTTCTAACGTTGAGTTAAAACAAAACATTTGGTAATTTGTCATAATATTCTTACAAAGAAAACCCGCTATATTTGTCCATTAGTAGCAAGGAATTTTTTTATTATGCACCATTCCACAAACAGGATAACACATACCACGTCCTTTGATGCACCAGTTGTGGTGCACTGGATGAAACAAGAAATAGCCCAATGAGCCCACCGACGAGGATCGATCCTAGACCGCCCGTTCTCTAACTTTGAGCTACAGAATAGATAACCGAATCCGTAGAGATCACACGCCTTTTGCCTTCGTTTTAATGTAACCAACAAAGGGAACAATATAATATTTCCTTATCCCATTATATCACGTTTTTGGGGTGAGGGTGTGGTATCTTCTCCGTATTAAAATGCTTATATTTATTATCATAATGTACCTATTAACTTAGCTGTGACAAGCAACACCTCAACATATAAACTAAACCAGTTTAGAAAAAAAAGTGATCTGCTTCTCTGCAGCCTCTTTAAAACACCAGAAATAAACACCAGAGATAATTGCACCAATTCTATTATATACTTCAATGCGGTTTTCGTACTATAGACTTTCTGAAAATCTGCTTCGGTGAAAAGTGTGTGCATTTTCTTTTGCGTTCATATCCAAATGTTTCGCTAACGGCATGGCGCGCAAAACGTTTTTTTTTTTTTTTTTTTTTTTTTTTTGGGGGGGGGGGGGGTTGACACCACCTAGAGCACATTGATTTATCAATAATCGTCTATTGGATGTCAAACATATGGTCATTTTGACAGTCATAGACAGGAAGCCTGCTACATTTCCCCAATTAATAACACGGGCTAATTTATATGCACTATTCCACAGACAGTATAGGACACCCACCGACTGAGATCGATCCTAGACCGACCACGCATCAGGCGTACACTTTACCATTGGATTATCCCCCTCACTGGCCAAATCAATGCCGTAAACTTCACAACAAACACGTTTAAGGCGTTGTTGTACATCTATCATTTGATGGTCACCTAATTATGCAGACGATGAAACAAGGTGCATTATAACACCGAAAAAGGTTTGGTGTAATATATAGAGCCTATTTCATGTTTGTTTGTTTTTCAATTATGATTTTTATGTCAGCGAGTAATGTTTGAAAACCATATATTCACACATCACTCGTTGACAGAAAAATCGTGTTCGAAAAAACACCATTAAAATGGTATATTTATTATATACATCTTTCCTAATTTTTGACAATATACAGTGGACTCTGTCTAAACCGGACTCACTTCGTACCGTCGAAATAGTCCGGTTTACATAGAGGACCGGTTTAGACAGAGTTCATCCAGAGTTGTGGTTCTTGAATGATCAACAACTCGCGATCAACAATGACATTTGAACCCATGGATGGTTAGGAAACATAGTCATACAAGCCAGACTTGCAATCGATTATTTCAGACATAAAAAATAGACTTATAAATATAGGGACATTCCTGAGTTTGCTGCAATTTTTAAGATGTTATCGACTAACAGAGACTTTTTAACGATTGTAATTACATATCAAATATATTTTTTTGTAAAATATTAATGTTTGCAAAAACATATTTCACACATCACTGTGGATTTGAATCAAAAATCTTGTATTAAAAAACTTTATTTCTAACGAAAGTTCGATATTGCCGTTTTTTACATCTTTCCGCCATTTTAAACAATATACAGTGGACTCGGTCAAACCGGAACTATACTTACGTACCCCTCGACAATAGTCCGGTTTACATAGAGGACCGGTTTAGACAGAGTTCCGATCCAGAGTTGTGGTTCTTGAATGATCAAAAGAGTCATGGGATCATTTTAATGACATGTGAACCCACTTAATGAATAAATAAATAAATCAAACAATTACAAATTGGGGTCTATCATACTTATATATTATTATTTCAGACATAAAAAAATAACTTATAAATATAATTAACATTCCTGATAACTGCAATTTTTAATATGTTATCGACTAACAGAGACTTTTTAACGGGCAGTTGTATTTACATATCAAATATATTTTTCTATATAAATATATATATGGCTGCATTTATTAAACGTCTTTCTGTTTTGACTGTGGATTTGAATCAAATTCCCACTGTATTAATTTGACTTTAGTTTCTAACGAAAGTTCGATACGTTGCCGTTTTTTGGGTCGTCGTTCCGCCCCCCCCCCCCCCCATAAGACAACACAAAATATACGTGCGACTCGCACCTATTTATACATACGTTAGGTTGACAAGTATAACTCGCCGAATTCATAACAGTGAAATCAGTTAGGTATCAACACACACTAATATTAATTCGGATCATCTAACGGCCTACCGCAATAACATTAAACTTCACACGAGTGCGATTACGTTTTGTATTTGATCTTGCGACGGCGTCCTAATTACTTGGCAATCGACGATCATTGTTCAACTAATTAAGCAGCCCGTCGTTCAGTCAAATCCCAGTCCGGTGTAGACAGAGGTAATTAATGCATGAACGGTTCTTTCGTTCTTGATTTTTGACCCGGAGTCTGACGAAGCAATCCTCCATAAAATCCCACACAAAACAAAAGGAATCAAAAGTTCGTTAAAATTTAACTTACACTCAATGACAAGACAGTGTGTCATTATTTAACTTACACTCAATGACAAGACAGTGTGTCATTATTTAACTTACACTCATTGACAAGACAGTGTGTCATTATTTAACTTACACTCAATGACAAGACAGTGTGTCATTATTTAACTTACACTCAATGACAAGACAGTGTGTCATTATTTAGCGTCGTATTCAATTCATTTTAGATATAATATCGTAATTGCACTTAATATCCATTTTATTGGTACAATTGTATAAAGTACCTTTTTTTTTGTATTGTCCAAATACGATGAGATGCATTGATAATCATCGAACGTAAATACAAAGGAACGACACAAAGGGAGATAATTTAATCAGGAACTTTTACAAAAACGTAAATACGATTTCAGTATTTCACTGTAGCTGAAATACAGTACAAATACGACTTTTCACTGAATATCACTTTTATGGTTTGTGTAGATCTATATATTTCATTGCTATGTATATAATAAAGGCAATTAATAGTAACCAAATCAGACTTATATAATGATATACTTACGTTTAGAAACATTCATTACAATATAACGTCATCTCATTGTCCTAGCCGTAGCATCGTGAGTGTGTTCATTTTTCGATGGACAGAGACATAACGTTCGACGGAGCGCCATATCTCATGACATCACTTTATACTGATTTTTCGTCTTACTGAGCGTTATTGTTTAAGAACCAAACAATAATTCAAAATATATATGCACTGCTTGTGTTAGCAAGTATTATTCAAATTTAACAATAAGTAATATCTGCTATTTCGTTTACGTTCATTTGGTTATCAAATTAAGAACAAAAGAAATCATCCACAAACCGATTCATACAGTTTGCGTGTGGTGTGGATTTTTTTTTTTTTTTTTTTTTATTATTATTGTTTGTGGGGTTTTTTTTTTTTTTTTTTTTTTTTTTTGGGGGGGGGGTGATTATATCTCGATGAATATAAAACCAAATAATAGAAGATCTATAAATACAATTTAAAAACAAAAACAAAAGACAAACAACAATAACAATAAAATAGCACACAATATAAACCCACAAATAAACAAACAAATAAACAAATAAACAAATAAACAAAAAACCCACTCATGTCCATTTTTAATGAATGGAGGGGTCTTGATTTAGCTCATTCAGCTGATTGTTTCTGTCGTTCCAACCAGTGCACTACCTGGTCAAAAGCTGTGGTATGTGCTTTCCTGACTGTTTGAAAGTGCATATAAAAGATCTGCTGCTGCATTAAGAAAAATGTAGTGTTTCCTCTGATGACTACGAGACAGAATTACCATGTGTTTGACATTCAATAGCCGATGATTAATTAATTAATGTGCTGTAGTGGTGTCGTTAAACAAAAGAAACTTTAATGTTAATGAGAACAAAATCATTGATTTATTTGTAGGAGATCATTTCTAGATCACCACTAAAGAAGATGCCTGCCACAACTGAACCTCTGTTCCCAATGAATCAAACATCCAGCTTTATAGAGACGTCTACTGGCCGTGGCAACTTTACTTACGGAAACTATTCCGGCAACGGATCAACACAAAATAATGAATCATTGCTGGATATGTGGTCGGATGCCGACAAATACAAACACATTTTCTGGGGCATCTTGTTGTGCATAACTGTGATAGGGACCATAGGGAACATCCTAGAGTTTATTATGATGGGAGACAAGAAACTGAGATCCCTGTCTTATTCAGTGTACTTGAAATTTTTGGCTGTTTCTGACAGTTGCTTGCTAATCACAACGCTACTCTATGAAAGTGGAAAGATATACTTTCTAGGGCAATTTGTAGAACTAACGATAACCCTGTGTCTGCTACCTTTCAGCTTTAGAATTCTGTCGTTGTGGTTGGTGGTTGGACTTACAGTAGATAGATACGCATGCGTCTGTTTTCCATTAAAGCGAGAAATAATTTGTAACCGGATGAAAGCTATTGTGTTCTGTTCTAGTTTGGTTGGTCTGTCTGTTGTGTTAATCATACCCTTTTATTTTCACATGGAACTGGTAAAAGGTCATTGTTTCACGTCAAAAGACATTGAGTATTATTTCATATTCATTCAGGTGCTATTTTCGTCAGCTCTACCCTGCATGGCTATCCTTGTGCTGAACATATTTATCATTTTTCAAATCCAGCGAAGTACCAAATTCCGAAACACCTTTATTATGACAACTGCTAATTCAGCTAGTTCTCAGCAAGACAGTTCAACGCGCCCTCTAGTGTTAGTATCTGTACTTGCGTTTGTGACCATGATACCAGAGACATTGGTGCATTCCGTTATAAGTGCAATGGTACTATTGGACACAGATGTCAAACATCTGACATTACTTGTTAATATCTGGGGAATCTGTTTCGTAATATACCTGTTTAATTTTGGACAGAACTTTTACATCCTGATTGGAAGTTCGTCAAACTATCGACAAATCATTAAAAAGCGACTGAGTTGTTATACTTCGAAACATAATCATGGAAATCGCCTGCGTCGAGGTGTAATGACAAATATTTCTTCTAACAGTAGCGGTTCTGGATTCGGTACGACTGGTGTATCACTGGAGTCTATTACATCTGGTGTCCGGAATTGAGCAATGACCGCTAGCCGATCTGGTGTCACGAGCTCAACATGTTGAGTGACGAGCTGAACATCATGTTGTTTGCTACTGTAGTATTTGTTTAGTTAGTCTCTTGCTGGCATTGTCAGCTGATCCATCAGCTAGCTCGTTCAGTATAGTGGATCTCAAATTGTCTTTAAACCACTTTAGTATTGTCAGCTAATCATCTCTTATCAGATGTTCAGTAAGTACAGCTAGTCAATTCTGTGTATGTAGTGCATATGGTATCAACAGTTCAGTATTGTCAGCTAGTCCATCTGGTATCACGTGTACATTATTGTCAGTTAATTCATCTGGCATCACGAGTCCAGTATTGTTAGTTAATTCATCTGGTATCACGAGTCCAGTATTGTTAGTTAATTCATCTGGTATCACGTGTACAGTATTGTCAGCTAATTCATCTGACATCACGAGTCCAGTAGTGTCAGTTAATTCATCTGTTATCACGAATCCAGTATTGTCAGTTAATTCATCTGGTATCACTAGTCCAGTAGTGTCAGTTAATTCATCTAGTAGCACGAGTCCAGTATTGTCAGTTAATTTATCTGGTATCACGAGTCCACTATTGTCAGTCAATTCATCTGGTATCTTTAGTCCAGTATTGTCAGTTAATTCATCTGGTATCACGAGTCCAGTATTGTCAGTTATTTCATCTGGTATCACGAGTCCAGTATTGTCAGTTAATTCATCTGGTATCATGATTTTGGAATTGTCGGCTAGTCAATCTGGTATCAGGTGTGTCCAGTTCTACGTACGTGGATGTAGGTTGGCATGAGAATGTTTACATTTGCATGAGAGTGTTTGTCTTTATATTTGAACCTGACTGACTTGCCATACAATCTTCTATCTGATCTTTATCTGATTCCTGTATCTCCTTGTGTTTCGCATTGCTCCCTCTTGCTTTCTATCTCTCTCTCTCTCTCTCTCTCTCTCTCTCTCTCTCTCTCTCTCTCTCTCTCTCTCTCTCTCTCTCTCTCTCTCTCTCTCTCTCTCTCTCTCTCTCTCTCTCTCTCTCTCTCTCTCTCTCTCTCTCTCTCTCTCTCTCTCTCTCTCTCGTTGTTAGAATTGATTTCAAGGTTTCAGTTCTACATGTGTTTTGATTTGTTCTAATAAAATGTTCACACAAAATCCTGGTTCCAGTTGTTGTCAATGAACACGAGTGATGTTACTATATTTTGGTAAAGAGTTGTTTTTTTAATCAATTACACACACACACACATATATATATATATATATATATATATATATATATATATATATATATGTATGTGTGTGTGTGTGTGTGTGTGTGTGTGTGTGTGTGTGTGTGTATGTGTGTATATATATATATATATATATATATATATATATATATATATATATATTAATCCAATAATTACAGGTAAATGAATGTGAGTATTCTAGAATTGGGACGTCAGGGCGCGGTGAGAAAGATTACGTTAGACACCGTGTGAACATACAACATATCTCTGTTCTATGAGTCATGATAAAGTAATAATTTGTAACACATCAGTATAATAGATGAGCCATTGTAGATCAATGTTCATTCCGCATATTATGTGAGCGCTTTGTTATGACACATGTAGATATAAACACATGGCGTCATATGTTACGCCATCTGGTTCTGTCTTTAATTTTGACACTTTCAAACTAAATATTCGGTTTTCTTGTTCAGAATCTATCCATTTAAATAAAATAAAGAAATTACGTTTTCGATTCGGGTTTTGTAAAAATATCAAAAAAGTATTAAACTCATTCTCGTTGTATACGATTTGCGTAACAACACAATCATGGTTTCCAAACATGCATAAATCGCTGTGACTTGTTAGATACTGTGGTAACCACTCGATGTAACTCATGTACTAGTTTCTATCTGACAAATCGTGGAGAATACGTAATTACATATCATTTATGGTGTTATTAAAAAGTGTAAAGTTGACCCACGTGTTAATTTAGGATGGAATATTCACATTTAATTTTAGAAATAACAGAATGGAATTTACTTATTGAAGAGTCCACTTATCACAATTAGTCGAATCCATTTTGTGTTAAAAGTATAGCTAGTGCTGCGCGGGTGGGTGACATTTGTCTTAATAAGATGCATCCCCAGAAAGTGAGGCTAGATGTAGCTGCGAGGTAGAACAAAGCGCGACCACATTAAATTGTATTATTTTGTCTTAATAAGATGCATCCCCAGAAAGTGAGGCTAGATGTAGCTGCGAGGTAGAACAAAGCGCGACCACATTAAATTGTATTATTTTATCTTAATAAGATGCACCCCCAGAAAGTGAGGCTAGATGTAGCTGCGAGGTAGAACAAGCGCGACCACATTAAATTGTATTATTTTGTCTTAATAAGATGCACCCCCAGAACGTGAGGCTAGATGTAGCTGCGAGGTAGAACAAGCGCGACCACATTAAATTGTATTATTTTGTCTTAATAAGATGCACCCCCAGAACGTGAGGCTAGATGTAGCTGCGAGGTAGAACAAGCGCGACCACATTAAATTGTATTATTTTATCTTAATAAGATGCACCCCCAGAAAGTGACGCTAGATGTAGCTGCGAGGTAGAACAAGCGCGACCACATTAAATTGTATTATTTTGTCTTAATAAGATGCACCGGCCTCGGTGGCGTCGTGGCAGGCCATCGGTCTACAGGCTGGTAGGTACTGGGTTCGGATCCCAGTCGTGGCATGGGATTTTTAATCCAGATACCGACTCCAAACCCTGAGTGAGTGCTCCGCAAGGCTCAATGGGTAGGTGTAAACCACTTGCACCGACCAGTGATCCATAACTGGTTCAACAAAGGCTATGGTTTGTGCTATCCTGCCTGTGGGAAGCGCAAATAAAAGATCCCTTGCTGCCTGTCGTAAAGAAGAGTAGCCTATGTGGCGACAGCGGGTTTCCTCTAAAAACAGTGTCAGAATGACCATATGTTTGACGTCCAATAGCCGATGATAAGATTAAAAATCAATGTGCTCTAGTGGCGTCGTTAAATAAAACAAACTTTTTAATAAGATGCACCCCCAGAACGTGAGGCTAGATGTAGCTGCGAGGTAGAACAAGCGCGACCACATTAAATTGTATTATTTTGTCTTAATAAGATGCACCCCCAGAACGTGAGGCTAGATGTAGCTGCGAGGTAGAACAAGCGCGACCACATTAAATTGTATTATTTTGTCTTAATAAGATGCAGCCCCAGAAAGTGAGGCTAGATGTAGCTGTGAGGTAGAACAAGCGCGACCACATTCAATTGTATTATTTTGTCTTAATAAGATGCACCCCCAGAAAGTGAGGCTAGATGTAGCTGCGAGGTAGAACAAGCGCGACCACATTCAATTGTATTATTTTGTCTTAATAAGATGCACCCCCAGAAAGTGAGGCTAGATGTAGCTGCGAGGTAGAACAAGCGCGACCACATTAAATTGTATTATTTTGTCTTAATAAGATGCACCCCCAGAAAGTGAGGCTAGATGTAGCTGCGAGGTAGAACAAGCGCGACCACATTCAATTGTATTATTTTGTCTTAATAAGATGCACACCCAGAAGTGAGGCTAGATGTAGCTGCGAGGTAGAACAAGCGCGACCACATTCAATTGTATTATTTTGTCTTAATAAGATGCACCCCCAGAAAGTGAGGCTAGATGTAGCTGCGAGGTAGAACAAGCGCGACCACATTAAATTGTATTATTTTGTCTTAATAAGATGCACCCCCAGAAAGTGAGGCTAGATGTAGCTGCGAGGTAGAACAAGCGCGACCACATTAATTGTATTATTTTGTCTTAATAAGATGCACCCCCAGAAAGTGAGGCTAGATGTAGCTGCGAGGTAGAACAAGCGCGACCACATTCAATTGTATTATTTTGTCTTAATAAGATGCACCCCCAGAAAGTGAGGCTAGATGTAGCTGCGAGGTAGAACAAGCGCGACCACATTAAATTGTATTATTTTGTCTTAATAAGATGCACCCCCAGAAAGTAAGGCTAGATGTAGCTGCGAGGTAGAACAAGCGCGACCACATTAAATTGTATTATTTTGTCTTAATAAGATGCACCCCCAGAAAGTGAGGCTAGATGTAGCTGCGAGGTAGAACAAGCGCGACCACATTAAATTGTATTATTTTGTCTTAATAAGATGCACCCCCAGAAAGTGAGGCTAGATGTAGCTGCGAGGTAGAACAAGCGCGACCACATTAAATTGTATTATTTTGTCTTAATAAGATGCACCCCCAGAAAGTGAGGCTAGATGTAGCTGCGAGGTAGAACAAGCGCGACCACATTAAATTGTATTATTTTGTCTTAATAAGATGCACCCCCAGAAAGTGAGGCTAGATGTAGCTGCGAGGTAGAACAAGCGCGACCACATTAAATTGTATTATTTTGTCTTAATAAGATGCACCCCCAGAAAGTGAGGCTAGATGTAGCTGCGAGGTAGAACAAGCGCGACCACATTAAATTGTATTATTTTGTCTTAATAAGATGCACCCCCAGAAAGTGAGGCTAGATGTAGCTGCGAGGTAGAACAAGCGCGACCACATTAAATTGTATTATTTTGTCTTAATAAGATGCACCCCCAGAAAGTGAGGCTAGATGTAGCTGCGAGGTAGAACAAGCGCGACCACATTAAATTGTATTATTTTGTCTTAATAAGATGCACCCCCAGAAAGTGAGGCTAGATGTAGCTGCGAGGTAGAACAAGCGCGACCACATTAAATTGTATTATTTTATCTTAATAAGATGCACCCCCAGAAAGTGAGGCTAGATGTATCTGCGAGGTAGAACAAGCGCGACCACATTCAATTGTACTGAATGGGGCGGGCGGGGGCAGGGAGGAGGTTCCAGGTCGTGACGAATAGTATCTAGACTCGTTCGTGTCATACTCCCGAAAAAATATATGTTTAAAAATAAGTGAAATTAGCCTTTAACGGAGTGAGATGGGCTATTGAGCTCTAGCCAGAGAAACGACGGGTCACAGTCGATCGACGTATCCGCCAAAAACAACCACATCCGATGACTGCTATACTGTTCATATACTGTTAACGCTATGGGAAATTATGCATACAATACTACTTGCCAGTTTTTAGAAACCGTTGTCAGTGTGCCGAACGAGAGTTATACAAATATTGAACGTTTAAAAACGTTTTGTTTCTTTCACTTTTGATTCCTGTCGGTGGGCCCATTGGATTAGTTCTCGTTCCAGCCAGTGCTCCCCAACTGGTGTAACAAAGGCCGTGGTATGTATTATCCTGTGGGTGGAATGGTGTATATAAAAGATCCCTTGCTGCTTATGGAAACATTTAGCCCATGAAGTGGCGACAGCGGCTTTCCTCTCTCAATATGTGTGTGGTCCTTAACCATATGTCCGACGCCATATAACCGTAAATAAAATATTTTGAGTGTCTCGTTAAATAAAAAAAAAAAATTCCTTCCTTCTCCCCTCCAAAACAAAAAACAAAAACAAAACAAAAACAAACAAAACAAAACGAAACGAAAAAACAGTACTAAATGGGACGCACCTTACCAATATATACTACAATCCACTGCAAATGCTTCACCCAATCTTCAGTTATAAAATGTGCAAGATCAATGGACACGCCTATTAGCCATAACACTGTTAATGTGTTGGGCTTTTGATTTGTTTTCATGTGCATGTAAACGAACGTAAAACTAAGCAGGTGCCAAAGGTAAACTAAACGTGTGTGTGGGCATTTCCAGTGAACACGACAACAGATGCACTGTCCTAATATTTCATTTCAACTTATTTCCGTTCTTATATCTAATGAAGGCTCCATCACGCTGCCCTGGGCACACACTTCCTTTAACTATCTGTGCTATCTGTCCTCATATACTGACTTCCAGAAAGGGTTCTGATTTTTATAGAGTAGAGGGGACACTGTGTGAGTGTCCCATATCCATGATGTACCAAATACTTTGTTTATTCGACTAGTTATGACTCACCATTCGGCAAAAATCGATTTTGGAAAATTCGGCCCCCAAATTAATTGTTTCACTTATTCACCAAATATTTAGGCCAAGGACTAAAATAAATGTGTCTCTAATTCGCCCACGCAGTGCGTACATACGATACATACATTTGGCTTGATATTTACACATTTTATTTTTAGGGCTGGGGTGAACACAGAACAGCACACATATTATAGCAATGCTTTCAGCACTATAGTGCTGTCTTGTATGGCGGTCATTGCCTCATATACTGACTTCCAGACAGGGTTCTGATATTTATAGAGTGGAGGAGACCCTTCGTGAGTGGTCCCTATCCACTATGTACCAAAAAATGTGTAAATATAAAGTCAAATGTATGTATCGGATGTACGCACTGCGTGGGCGAATTATAGACACATTTATTTTAGTCATTGGCCTAAAATATTTGGTGAATAAGGCTGTGGTATGTGTTATTCTGTCTGTAGGAAAGTGAATACAAAAGATCCCTTGCTGCATTATGATAAAAATGTAGCAGGTTTCCTCTGATAACTACGATCGAGTCAGAATTATTAAATGTTTGACATCCAATAGCCGATGATAAATTAATCAGTGTGCTCTAGTGGTGTCGTAAAACAAAACAAAACATGTGACTATAAAACATATATCGGTGTGTGTGGAGACTAATAAAGTCATGCCCTTTGGAGATATTTGTCAACAAAGTTTTGACACAAGACCTCGTGACAGTCTTGCGACTTCAATAACTACATAACACTACAGCTGATAACAGACACAATTTAAAACAACAACAACAACAAAAACAACAACAAAAAACAACAACAAAGCTTTTCATTACAATTTTCAAACAATGGTGTTAAGAAATGTGTCGAGTTTATGACTTGGTTAAGTTCAATATTGCTTTCTTTGCTCATTTTAACCTTATTTTTCTTACAAAGATTTCTATGAATGTAACACACATAGAGGATACTCCCGAGTGTCTCGTTTAATAATGTATCAGCACAAGTTGATAAAAATATGAAATCCGAGGCATGCCGGTAATTTCTATACATTTATCAACTAGTGCTGATAAATTATTATGTCACAAGGGTATTCTTTTTAGCATCCATTATCAGTATTTTCATTTGCGATAATTTCAAACAATGTCAGTAATGTGGGTTGAATATCACTATATTTGGCAACTGTAGAAACGTTGATTAACAGAACCGCAGTGGCGTGACGTCATTAATGATAGCTTTAGCACTGAGACATACACAGTGACTTAACAGAAAGAAGCGATATCTAACAAGGAGAATATCACAAAGAAGATACCGCAAATTATAGTGTCAGCGATATCTCCTACCAATGTCTTTAACGGACTATAAATGTGTTTACTTTCCCTATGCAAAAGACACCGGTGTCAGAAATATTCAAAAGTACCTACTGTTGCGTAAAATTAATGCAACCACCAAAACAGGTCCCTTACCGAAACACGACGACGGACGATATTGAACTCTGACCTTGTTATAAAATGTGCGAAAACATTACTTGGTACCGATGATGTATATGTGCTGTGGTTTTGGGTTTGTTTTCATGTATACGTAAAGAAAATACTGATCTGGTTTTAAAGGTAAAAATAGCGACTCTCACCCTGACCATTATACACAATTTTGTCTTATCAGTTTTCTATCAGAATACAATTGAATCTGACGATCAAAAGAAAGTTTACCAACACATGCAGAACAGTAAACACAAAGCAGGTTCATGGGAGGTTAGATCAGTCCCAGTATTGACTTACATATAATAATCACTTAAAAATAAACGCACATTGGCACATATATAATTACATTTTATAATTACTTTTTTTTGTAAAATGCATCGGGATTGGTTGAAATTCTATTACGTGATCTAAAATAACCGACGTTCATTCTTCCATGAACGTGAAAACTGCCCTTTTTCGGTAAACAAATAAAAACAGGATCTTATTACCGGAACTGCTTGTTAACATTTACGTCAACAACGAAATCCCCGAGGAATCAATCGTTTCTATTTTTATCCCAATATCATCTGTACTGTGAGTGACAGTGACAAACCAAACCAATAACAAAAATCAAATTCAGCCAATTTATGCCGACAATTAGCATGACCTCGCATTATAACATGACAACACCGCACACAGTCGGCGAGGCACCGCAATTCAGGCTCTAAAGGACTACTTTTTTGTACTGAGACACACACTGTATATGACCGACGAGCCACCACAATTCAGGCTTTAAACGACTCCTTTTTTGAACCGAGACACACACTGTATAAGACCGGCAAGCCACCGATATTCAGGCTTTAAACGACTCCTGTTCTGAACAGACACATACTGTATATGACCGGCCACAAAAAGCGAAGCTTCTATTAGAAGTTGCAATGGAGAATGCTGAATAAGTCAATAGAGAGACACGAGCGCAGCTCTGTCACACTTGACACAAACACCAACTAGACAACTTACACGCGCAAAAACGCGTACGCCTTCGTGCACAATTACGCGACTTGTCCTTTCCGATAATAATATCATACAATCACAAATTCCCTCTGAATCAACACGCACAGTAACACTGAAACCTCTTGATCCTTTTCAAGTCAGTCTTCACACACACTTTACACTAATTCAGCTTTTGACAACTGCACTTATAATATAGTAACTGATTAATCTTCTACATAATTTGACTTTCTCCCTTATGTTAATTAGTTCAAAATTCATACTCTAACCGCTTTACACCAAATCTTCCAATTTAGTATATGGATCGTTCAATTCTTATTTTTGAAAACGAAATACATTATGTAAAACGGATTGATGTTTATCATCGCATGAACGTCAAAAATATAGCGTTCAATTATTATATATATATATATATATATATATATATATATATATATATATATATATATGTATATATATATATATATATATATATATATATATATATATATATATATATATATATATATATAATATATATATTTTTGACGTTCATGCGTTCACGTATATATACTGACACATATGTATGTATACTGACACACAATGAAAATGCAAAACAGATAATTTTCAATATTTTGTTGTGATTAATGACAAATATATTTATTGGACTTAAAATAACAATTGATGAGAGCAAGCCATTGATTGGTACTTTTGTCTGGGTTTTAATCCTGTTCTCGTTACACATACAATACAGAAACACACACAATGGTGTGAAATGCGTTCACTACATGCTCAATCATGCTGCATGCAATGTACGTGAAATGCCAGTATGTGGACACATACAAGTCACGTTTAAAAATGCCACGACTCAGAGAAGAACAAAGAGAGCGAGCGTTGGGCATGGTTCAATGGGTGGGACTTCGCAAAGCCAAATTGCTAGGATCTTCAGAGTCCATCCATCAACTATTGGACAACTTGTTGAACGTCATCAACAGACCGGGAGTGTTCGTGATCGACCTCGACCTGGTCAACGTTCCGTTACGACTCCACGTCAAGATCGGCAGATTCGACGACACCACCTCCGTGGCCGGTTCAGAACTGCGACGATGACAGCAAGCAACACGATAGGACGTCATGGAAGGCATATCCATCCGATGACGGTCATCCGTCAACTCAGAACGCCCGTACACCGGTAACGTCATGACACCGCGACATTGTGCTGCGAGACTACAGTTTGCTCTCCAGAATGGTATCTTCCACCAGCCTTTTACCGGAGCATTGTTTTCTCAGATAAGTCCCGTTTGCTCTGTCTCCTTTGCAGATGGAAGAGCACGTGTGTACAGGAGACTCCATGAACGGTACGCTGACGGATGTGTGAGGGAACGTGATCGGTTTGGCGGCGGTTGTCTGATGGTATAGGGGGGCAATCAATTGTGTTTTCAGAAGTGATCTCATCATTGTCCACGATGCCCTTACAGCCCAGCGTTATGTTGACGTTATTCTAAGACCAGTTCTCCACCCACTTTTGCGCCGTCACCGAAGACCAGAAGGTCCCCTTCTGTTTCAACAAGACAATGCCCGTCCACGTACTGCAAGAATTACCCAGGCATACCTGCAACAAGCCGGTATCACCGTTATGAACTGGCCCGCCGTTTCACCGCATTTGAAGCCATTTCAACACATGTGAGATGAGTTAGGACGTCGTGTACGTCACCGCCAGCCACCACCGCGTAACGTCGCTGAGTTTGCACAGGCGTTGCAGGAGGAGTGGAGGAACATTACTGTGGCTTATTTGAGATATTTGTGCCAATCCTTTTCCCGTCGTCTTCAGGCATGCTCAGGGGCCAATGGTGAACACACCAGATACTGACCTTGATATGGGGGGGGGGGGGGGGGGGGGGGGGGGGGGGGGGGGGGTTGAACTTTTCGATTACGAATGCAACTCGATTACTGATGATAACTGGCCATGTTTCCATGTGAATGTACTTCATGAATACCAGTCATTAATGTGATATTACAT
>NW_024536497.1:0-8069 GCF_016097555.1 Gigantopelta aegis | reverse complement strand
GTCCAAAATCCGGAAGTTCACCGGGCAAGTAGTTGCTGTTTGACTGTGGTATTCATGGCAGGACAGCTATGAAGTGGCAAACTGTTTGAATTATAGTGACAGGGGATAGCATGTTAGTTTGTACAAAATGTGTAAACGTGTTGACATTTGAGAATTGTTTGTGGTAATTCCGGCCCATGCAAAAGTAGTGCTTTTTGTGTAAAATGGGTGTGTACTCCGGCCTGGGTTAGAGGGTGTGTCTGTTTAAAACAATATGCTGGGAGAAAGAGCTGGACAACAGGGGTGTCCTTTTCAGGGTATGTGTCCCCCATGCAGGCAAAGGTACATACAAAACTTCACGGGCCTGCTGATATTAATAATAGAAACATATAGCGAAATTAATTGTGGTCTGAGGCCTATATAGTTCACACATTACACCCGGTTAAATGCTTGATTCTGATGAAAGTATTATAACCAGAGAGGTGAAATTACACAGACTGATTGTGCATACCACAAGGAATATGAAAACTAATTTATTTATTTTCTAAATATTTTATTAAATTAAAAAAACATTTTTTTTTTTAATTTATTAAAAATTAAAATTAAAAATTTCAACTTTTTAAATTTCAGTATCCTCCAAAATAGCATAAGATGACCTCTGATGTTACTACAGGTTGTTGCAATATTTTTTAACAGTTTTGAGCTAATAATTTGGTAAAAAAGAGCAAAAGTTGGATTTTGTTAGTCAATATTGAGATTTTAATTTTTTTTACATATTGAATTTTAATGAGTTTCTCAATTATTGCAATTGGACAGAAGATCTAAATATAATGAATATATCACTACTAAATGTAATTAAACACTTTAAATAAATAGTATACAGTTTTTAACAAGATTAAGTACTCTAATAATACATTTCACCTACATTTATGTAAATTACACACTTCAGTCATTTTTCAAAAATGGTCTTTTATCCTTAGAAAATCTAATAGGCTAATATTCTATGCTGTCTGAATGTATTTATTGTGTTCAGTAATCAGATGCTGGTATACTTGTCAAGTTTATTGCAGAAAATGTGCCAAAAAGGTTAACATTTGGCTTGTAATACATATGGCAGAATAATCCATAATGCATATTCAGTGGTCATTACTACAAACATCCTTCCAATCAAGAAATACTACACTGAGGTATCCCAGACACTGGCACATGACTACACTTGTTAACAGTTATCACTGGAAACTGAAAAATATGGTGCAAGTACCTCTTGGTAGGATTTATATCAGCATTTTGTGACAAAATCTTCATTTTCAAAGTTGTCGTCAACAAAAAAAATATTATGGTGTATACCTAAGTAATATCTGTAGGGCATATTCATATTAATATGCATTTATATGGACTGTTTTGCCTTTTACAAAGTGGCTACATGTCTAATACAGTAAATGAAGTAGATTAAGTAAATACAGCAGGTCAAAATTGAATATGAGGCCTATCATGTCTAATTTTCCCTGAAATTAGTGTGTAAACATTTGTTGCAAATGGCCCCAATTTTGTGACTTTCACCATCCCTCTGACACATTTCTAATAATGTATCATGAATTCAGTCACCATATCTTTACTAAGCCTCCACTTATCATATCTAAAATGCAAAATTTTACAGTTTTAGATTTTTTTGTTTTCTCAAAAATTTAAATTTAAGTTTAATATTTAATTAAAAATGAAGTAAAATCTAATGATTGATTTTTTTTCCTTTAAATATTTCAAAATCTTTCCAAGACAACACTGTGCAGATAGAACATATGTAGAAGAAAAAATAGCTGCTCATTGTATGAAGAAATTCCAAAATTTGATAAAGTTATTACATTTTGAAGTTGGTGTCCCTCAAGTTTCCATTGCTAAAATTGGCCATGGCAAGGCACTGTGGTAGGTGTTTTAACACAGCCTCTGTATACTCTCAGTTTAAAGGTGACATACCGATACTTACCGAGCATTGCTTTAATATGTATATCATTGGAATGCATTAGTGTGGGCCAGTTTTTAGGGGAAAAAATGGACTGATAGGCCTCAGATTACAGTTATCTTCCCATTTGGTTGTCCAAAATCCGGAAGTTTCACCGCGCAAGTAGTCTGCTGTTTGACTGTGATTATTTCATGGCAGACAGCTATGAAGTGGCAACTGTTTGACTGAAGTGACACAGGGGATAGCATGTAGTTTGTAAACATGTGTAACTTGTTGACATTGAAGACTTGTTTGTGGTAATTCCGGCCCATGCAAAAGTAGTGCTTTTTGTGTAAAATGGGTGTACTCCGGCCTGGTTTAGAGGGTGTGTCTGTTTAAACCAATATGCTGGGAGAAAGAGCTGGACAACAGGGGTTGTCCTTTTCAGGGTATGTGTCCCCCATGCAGGCAAAGGTACATACAAAACTTCACGGGCCTGCTGATATTAATAAAAATGTTATAGCCACTAAGGCTATATAGAAACATATAGCGAAATTAATTGTGGTCTGAGGCCTGATATAGTTCACACATTACACCGGTTAAATGCTTGATTCTGATGAAAGTATTATAACCAGAGAGGTGAAATTACACAGACTGATTGTGCATACCACAAGGAATATGAAAACTAATTTATTTATTTTCTAAATATTTTATTAAATTAAAAACATTTTTTTTTAATTTATTAAAAATTAAAATTAAGATTTTCAACTTTTAAATTTCAGTATCCTCCAAAATAGCATAAAATGACCTCTGATGTTACTACAGGTTGTTGCAATATTTTTTAACAGTTTTGAGCTAATAATTTGGTAAAAAAAGAGCAAAAGTTGGATTTTGTTAGTCAATATTGTGATTTTAATTTTTTTTACATATTGAATTTTAATGAGTTCTCAATTATTGCAATTGGACAGAAGATCTAAATATAATGAATATATCACTACTAAATGTAATTAAACACTTTAAATAAATAGTATACAGTTTTTAACAAGATTAAGTACTCTAATAATACATTTCACCTACATTTATGTAAATTACACACTTCAGTCATTTTTCAAAAATGGTCTTTTATCCTTAGAAAATCTAATAGGCTAATATTCTATGCTGTCTGAATGTATTTATTGTGTTCAGTAATCAGATGCTGGTATACTTGTCAAGTTTATTGCAGAAAATGTGCCAAAAAGGTTAACATTTGGCTTGTAATACATATGGCAGAATAATCCATAATGCATATTCAGTGGTCATTACTACAAACATCCTTCCAATCAAGAAATACTACACTGAGGTATCCCAGACACTGGCACATGACTACACTTGTTAACAGTTATCACTGGAAACTGAAAAATATGGTGCAAGTACCTCTTGGTAGGATTTATATCAGCATTTTGTGACAAAATCTTCATTTTCAAAGTTGTCGTCAACAAAAAAAAATATTATGGTGTATACCTAAGTAATATCTGTAGGGCATATTCATATTAATATGCATTTATATGGACTGTTTTGCCTTTTACAAAGTGGCTACATGTCTAATACAGTAAATGAAGTAGATTAAGTAAATACAGCAGGTCAAAATTGAATATGAGGCCTATCATGTCTAATTTTCCCTGAAATTAGTGTGTAAACATTTGTTGCAAATGGCCCCAATTTTGTGACTTTCACCATCCCTCTGACACATTTCTAATAATGTATCATGAATTCAGTCACCATATCTTTACTAAGCCTCCACTTATCATATCTAAAATGCAAAATTTTACAGTTTTAGATTTTTTTGTTTCTCAAAAATTTAAATTTAAGTTTAATATTTAATTAAAAATGAAGTAAAATCTAATGATTGATTTTTTTTCCTTTAAATATTTCAAAATCTTTCCAAGACAACACTGTGCAGATAGAACATATGTAGAAGAAAAAATAGCTGCTCATTGTATGAAGAAATTCCAAAATTTGATAAAGTTATTACATTTTGAAGTTGGTGTCCCTCAAGTTTCCATTGCTAAAATTGGCCATGGCAAGGCACTGTGGTAGGTGTTTTAACACAGCCTCTGTATACTCTCAGTTTAAAGGTGACATACCGATACTTACCGAGCATTGCTTTAATATGTATATCATTGGAATGCATTAGTGTGGGCCAGTTTTTAGGGGGAAAAAATGGACTGATAGGCCTCAGATTACAGTTATCTTCCCATTTGGTTGTCCAAAATCCGGAAGTTTCACCGCGCAAGTAGTCTGCTGTTTGACTGTGATTATTTCATGGCAGACAGCTATGAAGTGGCAACTGTTTGACTGAAGTGACAGGGGATAGCATGTAGTTTGTAAACATGTGTAACTTGTTGACATTGAAGACTTGTTTGTGGTAATTCCGGCCCATGCAAAAGTAGTGCTTTTGTGTGTAAAATGGGTGTACTCGGCCTGGTTTAGAGGGGTGTGGTCTGTTTAAACCAATATGCTGGGAGAAAAGAGCTGGACAACAGGGGTTGTCCTTTTCAGGGTATGTGTCCCCCATGCAGGCAAAGGTACATACAAAACTTCACGGGCCCTGCTGATATTAATAAAAAAATGTTATAGCCACTAAGGCTATATAGAAACATATAGCGAAATTAATTGTGGTCTGAGGCCTGATATAGTTCACACATTACACCGGTTAAATGCTTGATTCTGATGAAAGTATTATAACCAGAGAGGTGAAATTACACAGACTGATTGTGCATACCACAAGGAATATGAAAACTAATTTATTTATTTTCTAAATATTTTATTAAATTAAAAAACATTTTTTTTGAATTTATTAAAAATTAAAATTAAAATTTTCAACTTTTAAATTTCAGTATCCTCCAAAATAGCATAAGATGACCTCTGATGTTACTACAGGTTGTTGCAATATTTTTTAACAGTTTTGAGCTAATAATTTGGTAAAAAAGAGCAAAAGTTGGATTTTGTTAGTCAATATTGAGATTTTAATTTTTTTACATATTGAATTTTAATGAGTTTCTCAATTATTGCAATTGGACAGAAGATCTAAATATAATGAATATATCACTACTAAATGTAATTAAACACTTTAAATAAATAGTATACAGTTTTTAACAAGATTAAGTACTCTAATAATACATTTCACCTACATTTATGTAAATTACACACTTCAGTCATTTTTCAAAAATGGTCTTTTATCCTTAGAAAATCTAATAGGCTAATATTCTATGCTGTCTGAATGTATTTATTGTGTTCAGTAATCAGATGCTGGTATACTTGTCAAGTTTATTGCAGAAAATGTGCCAAAAAGGTTAACATTGGCTTGTAATACATATGGCAGAATAATCCATAATGCATATTCAGTGGTCATTACTACAAACATCCTTCCAATCAAGAAATACTACACTGAGGTATCCCAGACACTGGCACATGACTACACTTGTTAACAGTTATCACTGGAAACTGAAAAATATGGTGCAAGTACCTCTTGGTAGGATTTATATCAGCATTTTGTGACAAAATCTTCATTTTCAAAGTTGTCGTCAACAAAAAAAATATTATGGTGTATACCTAAGTAATATCTGTAGGGCATATTCATATTAATATGCATTTATATGGACTGTTTTGCCTTTTACAAAGTGGCTACATGTCTAATACAGTAAATGAAGTAGATTAAGTAAATACAGCAGGTCAAAATTGAATATGAGGCCTATCATGTCTAATTTTCCCTGAAATTAGTGTGTAAACATTTGTTGCAAATGGCCCCAATTTTGTGACTTTCACCATCCCTCTGACACATTTCTAATAATGTATCATGAATTCAGTCACCATATCTTTACTAAGCCTCCACTTATCATATCTAAAATGCAAAATTTTACAGTTTTAGATTTTTTTTGTTTCTCAAAAATTTAAATTTAAGTTTAATATTTAATTAAAAATGAAGTAAAATCTAATGATTGATTTTTTTTCCTTTAAATATTTCAAAATCTTTCCAAGACAACACTGTGCAGATAGAACATATGTAGAAGAAAAAATAGCTGCTCATTGTATGAAGAAATTCCAAAATTTGATAAAGTTATTACATTTTGAAGTTGGTGTCCCTCAAGTTTCCATTGCTAAAATTGGCCATGGCAAGGCACTGTGGTAGGTGTTTTAACACAGCCTCTGTATACTCTCAGTTTAAAGGTGACATACCGATACTTACCGAGCATTGCTTTAATATGTATATCATTGGAATGCATTAGTGTGGGCCAGTTTTTAGGGGAAAAAAATGGACTGATAGGCCTCAGATTACAGTTATCTTCCCATTTGGTGTCCAAAATCCGGAAGTTTCACCGCGCAAGTAGTCTGCTGTTTGACTGTGATTATTTCATGGCAGACAGCTATGAAGTGGCAACTGTTTGACTGAAGTGACAGGGGATAGCATGTAGTTTGTAAACATGTGTAACTTGTTGACATTGAAGACTTGTTTGTGGTAATTCCGGCCCATGCAAAAGTAGTGCTTTTTGTGTAAAATGGGTGTACTCCGGCCTGGTTTAGAGGGTGTGTCTGTTTAAACCAATATGCTGGGAGAAAGAGCTGGACAACAGGGGTTGTCCTTTTCAGGGTATGTGTCCCCCATGCAGGCAAAGGTACATACAAAACTTCACGGGCCTGCTGATATTAATAAAAATGTTATAGCCACTAAGGCTATAGAGAACATATAGCGAAATTAATTGTGGTCTGAGGCCTGATATAGTTCACACATTACACCGGTTAAATGCTTGATTCTGATGAAAGTATTATAACCAGAGAGGTGAAATTACACAGACTGATTGTGCATACCACAAGGAATATGAAAACTAATTTATTTATTTTCTAAATATTTTATTAAATTAAAAAACATTTTTTTTGAATTTATTAAAAATTAAAATTAAAATTTTCAACTTTTAAATTTCAGTATCCTCCAAAATAGCATAAGATGACCTCTGATGTTACTACAGGTTGTTGCAATATTTTTTAACAGTTTTGAGCTAATAATTTGGTAAAAAAGAGCAAAAGTTGGATTTTGTTAGTCAATATTGAGATTTTAATTTTTTTTACATATTGAATTTTAATGAGTTTCTCAATTATTGCAATTGGACAGAAGATCTAAATATAATGAATATATCACTACTAAATGTAATTAAACACTTTAAATAAATAGTATACAGTTTTTAACAAGATTAAGTACTCTAATAATACATTTCACCTACATTTATGTAAATTACACACTTCAGTCATTTTTCAAAAATGGTCTTTTATCCTTAGAAAATCTAATAGGCTAATATTCTATGCTGTCTGAATGTATTTATTGTGTTCAGTAATCAGATGCTGGTATACTTGTCAAGTTTATTGCAGAAAATGTGCCAAAAAGGTTAACATTTGGCTTGTAATACATATGGCAGAATAATCCATAATGCATATTCAGTGGTCATTACTACAAACATCCTTCCAATCAAGAAATACTACACTGAGGTATCCCAGACACTGGCACATGACTACACTTGTTAACAGTTATCACTGGAAACTGAAAAATATGGTGCAAGTACCTCTTGGTAGGATTTATATCAGCATTTTGTGACAAAATCTTCATTTTCAAAGTTGTCGTCAACAAAAAAAAATATTATGGTGTATACCTAAGTAATATCTGTAGGGCATATTCATATTAATATGCATTTATATGGACTGTTTTGCCTTTTACAAAGTGGCTACATGTCTAATACAGTAAATGAAGTAGATTAAGTAAATACAGCAGGTCAAATTGAATATGAGGCCATCATGTCTAATTTTCCCTGAAATTAGTGTGTAAACATTTGTTGCAAATGGCCCCAATTTTGTGACTTTCACCATCCCTCTGACACATTTCTAATAATGTATCATGAATTCAGTCACCATATCTTTACTAAGCCTCCACTTATCATATCTAAAATGCAAAATTTACAGTTTTAGATTTTTTTGTTTTTCAAAAATTTAAATTTAAGTTTAATATTTATTTAAAAATGAAGTAAAATCTAATGATTGATTTTTTTTTTCCTATAAATATTTCAAAATCTTTCCAAGACAACACTGTGCAGATAGAACATATGTAGAAGAAAAAAGCTGCTCATTGTAT
>NW_024536496.1:0-8187 GCF_016097555.1 Gigantopelta aegis | reverse complement strand
AAAACAAACTTTAACTTTATAGATGTGTTTTTCCTATATAAGTAAACATTTATCGTTCCCGCCAGTGCACCACGACTGGCATATCAAAGGCCGTGTTATGTGCTATCCTGTCTGTGGATTGGTGTATATAAAAGATCCCTTGTTACTAATGGAAACATGTAGCATGTTTCCTCTCTAAGATAAATGTTTGACATCCAATAGCCGATGATTAAAAATCAATGTACTCTAGTGGTATCGTTAAATAGAAACCAAACTTGTTTTATACATTGTATAAGTAAACCTGACAATAGCTAGTTTGTCCCACCCCCGCCACTCTTTTGGTTTTGTTGTTTCTGTTTTGTTTGGGTTTTTTGTTTATTTGTTTGGGCGTTGTTTGTTTGGGTGTGATTTTTTTTTTTTTTTTTTTTTATTTGTTTGTTTGTTGTTGTTTGTTGTTGTTTTTTTGTTTTTTTGTTTGTTTGTTTGTTTGTGTGTGTGTTTTTTGTGGGGTTTTTTTTTTTTTGGGGGGGGGGCAGTTTCTTGTTTTATTATTTTTCTTTTTAAATTTTAATTAAATTAAATTAAATATTGGATGGCTTCAGAGCAGGTGTAGCTATTTTCTTTCTGATTTTACTGTTCAGCATCAAGACTTTGAGGTCACTGGCTACAAAATATCAGTAATCCACAATATCCATTCTAATATCCATCCATCCATCCACCCAGTCGTCTGTCTGTCAGTGTATTTATCAGTGATCTTCAAATCTTAAAAATCTCAGTTCTGTGATCGATTTAAAACATGTCCCTGCACTATCTGACATCCCCCTTGAATATAAGTGGCTTAATTATCGAACCTAACGAAAATACGTTGAAATGAATGAATGAATGAATTGATGGATGGATGGATGGATGGATGGATGAATGGATAGATGGATGGATGGATGGATGGATGGATGGATGGATGGATGAATGAATGAATGAATGGATAGATGAATGGATGGATGGATGGATGGGTGGATGGGTGGATAGATTGATGGATGGATGGATGGATGATGGATGGATGGATGGACGGATGGATGGATGGATGGTGGTTGCCAAAGAAAGAACAAACAGAATCACTGAAGTGGATAGGTCAAGGATATGGCACCATACCAACACATACATTGTTTAGATGTTTCTACCATTGTAAATAAATCAGCAATATTTTAACATATTTTACTAACGCAATACCAACGACAACACTTTCATCAAATATTTATATCTCCACTATTTGCAAGCTGATCAGAACTCAGCCAGACACATGTGGTATGTGGTGTCCTAGACTATGGCAGGCAAATTTTACAGAGGGGTCGATACTAGATCCCCCGGAAAATGTATTTTGGCAGTGCAAGAAGGATGTATTTTCTAGTAAAGGAGGCGGAACGTAGCCCCGTGGTAAAGCCTACGCCTGATGTGCGGTCGGTCTGGGATCGATCCCCGTCAGTAGGCCCATTGCACCACGACTGGTACATCAAAGGTAATGGTATGTGCTATCGTGTCTATGGGATAGTGCATATAAAAGATCCCTTGCTACTTATGGAAAAATGTAGCGGGTTTCCTCTCTATGACTGTGTCAAACTAACCATATGTTAGACATCCGATAGCCGATGATTAATAAATCAATGTGATCTAGTGGTGTCGTTAAACAAAACAAACTTTCACGTTAACTTTGTCTAGTAAAGGATCTCCTCGGGAGTGGCTGTCCTCCTATAGACGAGGCACTAGAGATTCATGGAATCAACCACTATGTTGTCAAATGCCCATTCCACTCTGTATTGTGTGGGGAAGATACCGTCTTGGTCACATATTATTTACCGGCCTCGGTGGCATCGTGGCAGGCCATCGGTCTACAGGCTGGTAGGTACTGGGTTCGGATCCCAGTCGAGGCATGGGATTTTTAATCCAGATACTGACTCCAAACCCTGAGTGAGTGCTCCGCAAGGCTCAATGGGTAGGTGTAAACCACTTGCACCGACCAGTGATCCATAACTGGTTCAACAAAGGCCATGGTTTTGTGCTATCCTGCCTGTGGGAAGCGCAAATAAAAGATCCCTTGCTGCTAATCGGAAGAATAGCCCATGTAGTGGCGACAGCGGGTTTCCTCTCAAAATCTGTATGGTCCTTAACCATATGTCTGACGCCATATAACCGTAAATAAAATGTGTTGAGTGCGTCGTTAAATAAAACATTTCTTTTTTTGGTCACATATTATGGTTTTGTCGTTCAGATTTACAATGCCATCAGACTTGACATCTTTGATAAATTAAGAAAGAAAGGATATGATACAATTAATATTAAAAACTATTTTACTCTGATGGACCCTCCATAAGACGTAGTATCAGATATAGCCCATTTTATTTACTCATCTTTTCAACAAAAAAAAAAAAAAAAAAAAGGTTGGGGGAGGCGGGACGTAGCCCAGTGGTAAAGCGCTCGATCGGTGGGCCCATTGGGCTATTTCTCGTTCCAGCCAGTGCACCACGACTGGCATATCAAAGGCCGTGGTATGTGCTATCCTGTCTATGAGATGGTGCATATAAAAGATCATTTGCTGCTAATCGAAAAGAGTAGCCCATGAAGTGGCGACAGCGGGTTTCCTCTCTCAATATCTGTGTGGTCCTTAACCATATGCCTGACGCCATATAACCGTAAATAAAATGTGTTGAGTGCGTCGTTAAATAAAACATTTCTTTTTTTCAAAAAGGGGGAATAATCCTACATTAACAAATTAATCTCCAACTACAATGTTTAACATGACATATGAATAGTATTTATATGTTTACGTACATGAATGTAAGTGTAAGTTAAATGAACATAAACTAGTACAATTCCATGTAAATGTATACCCTCTTTTAAAGTTAAAGTTGTTTTGTTTTGTTTAACGACACCACTAGAGCACATTAATTAATCATCGACTATAGGATGTCAAACATCTGGTAATTCTGACCCGTAGTTATTAGAAAAAAAACTCGTTACATTTTTCCATTTCTTTACCATTTTTCCATTTCTTTACCATTTTTTTACCATTTTTCCATTTCTTTACCAAATGAGTTAAACCAGTTCAGCTAAATTTTGAAATACGAAGTCCTATATAGTCATTGAAAATAATACATTGCAAAACAATCGAATTTGTTGTTATTTATGTACATATTTGCGATTGTAATTGTAACGAATTATTTGATTTGAAAGTACAGTTGTTCATTGCAAGTAATTATTCCATTTGTTAAGACAATTTGTTACATGATAGCGATATACAGTCAAACCTGTCCTAACGGCCACCTGAAATCAGCGGTCACCTGCCTTAAGCGGCCACTTTTTTCCCTCCCAAAAAAAAAAAAAAAATGTTTTATTTAACGACGCACTCAACACATTTTATTTACGGTTATATGGCGTCAGACATATGGTTAAGGACCACACAGATTTTGAGAGGAAACCCGCTGTCGCCACTACATGGGCTACTCTTTCCGATTAGCAGCAAGGGATCTTTTATTTGCGCTTCCCACAGGCAGAATAGCACAAACCATGGCCTTTGTTGTACCAGTTATGGATCACTGGTCGGTGTCCCTCCCAAACAATTCATAATGTAAATGCACCTGTAACAAGCGGTCACCTATCTAACGCGGCCACCGGCCACACAAATCGGATCCCAAATTGCTAAAATACCTGTATTATGCAGCCCCAGTAAATGTTTACTATCATATAAAAGGGATATTATAACAACAGCAAGAAGGTACAGCAAATAAACGATCTTCACACCTTCAGGAATGCTAGTACCCATTTAGTTCCGATATCTCTACTGTGTATCGATTAAGAAAGTATGACTCCGGAACATCTAATTGCCTCTGGGCAGGCTACGCTTGACATTTACATAGATCCACTTATTATGACAATACACCGCGTAAGTAGGAATTAAATAATTAAATAGAAAAAGAAAACAAACTTGTTGAGAACGGTTAATTTACTACATTCCATTTGCATTATTTCTGAAGGAAACGACATGTCAAAAGTTGATTTATAGTCAACTATGAAGCAAACATCCGTTGATTAGCAGTGCAGACGGTAAAACAAGAAACAACAACAAATGTTTTAAAAACTATATATGTGGCAACCTGTGGCAGCGGCCCCTGTAATCAGCGGCCATCTGTATCTGTGCGACTCCTTTTATGTACTCCCTTGTGTGACCACGTAAGACAGGTTTGACCTGTGTGTGTGTGTGTGTGTGTGTGTATATATATATATATATATATATATATATATATATATATATATATATATCTGTGTGTATGTGTATATGTATATATATATATATATATATATATATATATATATATATGTGTGTCTTGTGTCTGTATGTGTATGTGTATGTATATGTATATGTATATATATATGCAGCATATACACATGTTTACAAAAATTATACGTCGTAGAAAATGCATTTAAAAAGAAGTGTTGTATTTACCAGCTTTTATCATGATGAATTTTACTTGTAGACCACAGGAAATTGCATTTTCGGAACATCTAATTTTTAATACTTTTTTGGCGGAGAATGAACCCGAACCCACCCACCCGCACAGCTCGGGCACTTAGCGTCTTTGATGTCAACCCACCACTCTCTGGACCCCTCCCATGCATAATTTCACTGCTCACGCACCTAAAGGATGTGAAAATGTTTCAAAACATGTTTTCGTTTCATTTCATTTCAACTGAGTTTCGTGCTTATATCCAATTAAGGTTCAAGCACGCTGTCCTGGGCACACACCTCAGTTATCTGGGCTGTCTGTCCAGGATAGTGGGTTAGTTGTTAGTTGGTTAGTGGTTAGTGAGAGAGAAGAGGGTGAAATGGCCGTACACCTTCCCATTGAGTCCTTAAGAACTTGCTCTGGGTTGGAGGCTACGAACCCTGTACATACCAGCCTGATGTTTTCGTTAAAACGTTTTCGCAACGTTATAACAGCACTAATGCGTGAACAACCAAAATATTTATTTCAAGATGTTTTCAAAACGGTTTTAAAACGTGTTAAGATGCTAACGGGAACACAGCTTAGGATTGTCACTTCTGTCTATCTGTATCTGTCTTTGTATGTTTTATACCCGAAAAGGAAGAAGGAAATGTTTTATTTAACGACGCACTCAACACATGCTATTTACGGTTACATAACGTCAGACATATGGTTAAGGACCACACAGATATTGAGAAAGGAAACCCGCTGTCGCCACCTCATGGGCTACCCTTTTCGATTAGCAGCAAGGGATCTTTATATGCACCATCCCACAGACAGGATAGTACATACCACGGTCTTTGTTACACCAGTTGTGGAGCACTGGCTGGAACGAGTAATAGTCCAATGGATCCACCGACGGGGATCGATCCTAGTATACCCGAACAGATTATCTCTGTTCCTTCTCTGTTTCTCTCTGTGCCTTTTATTTTTCTTCATGTAGTCTGTGTCTCCGTGTATATCCGTCTTTTTCTGTATCCGTCCGTTTCTACCTCCGTAGAATACGTAATATTTATATATTCTATATGTCGATTCTTTATAGTCTCTCGTAACTCCATCTAGAGTATACCGGCCTCGGTGGCGTCGTGGTTAGGCCATCGGTCTACAGACTGGTAGGTACTGGATTCGGATCCCAGTCAAGGCATAGGATTTTTAATCCAGATACCGACTCCAAACCCTGAGTGAGTGCTCCGCAAGGCTCAATGGATAAGTGTAAACCACTTGCACCGACCAGTGATCCATAACTGGTTCAACAAAGGCCATGGTTTGTGCTATCCTGCCTGTGGGAAGCGCAAATAAAAGATCCCTTGCTGCTAATCGGAAGAATAGCCCATGTAGTGGCGACAGCGGGTTTCCTCTCAAAATCTGTATGGTCCTTAACCATATGTCTGACGCCATATAACCGTAAATAAAATGTTTTGAGTGCGTCGTTAAATAAAACATTTCTTTCTTTCTTTTTCTTTCCATATGGAGTGGCTCAGTGCTATTTTATATATTATTGTTTTATTGATGTATATTTTTAAAACTGAGGTGAGACTTTAATAAACAATTTGTCTCTGTCTGTCTGTTTGTCTGTCCGTGTTTTTTGTCTTTGTGTATCTTTTTATCTTCGTGACTTTTTATGCTTAAACAACATGACATGTACATAGTTACATACACGTTCATTCGAACATACACACCACACATACACTCACGTGCACCCGTACACCAGTGTATTACGTCTCTGAAGTGATCTTTTAAATGCGGTCTTTAATGACAATGTGGACAGTTGATTCATGTGTATGCAAGGAAAATATTTAAAGTGTCAATCTATAGAGGAAGGAAGATTATCATAGAAGCTGCTCTTGCAGGTTTTGAAATATGTTATACAATATAGCGATTTTTATTAATTTTAAAAAAATGTGTTTTGGCATGACGCTAATATATATTTGATAAAGTGATATTTTTGATACAATAAATAGCTATGTAAAGAAAGACGCGTAACGACCAGGCAAAACAATTAACGAATGGAGAGGCGTTTCTGTTGTGATGATAACTTTGACAAACACGAAGTGCATTCTGAGGCAACACAACATATACATTATTATAGTATACATAATTAACAAGAGCATTTTCCTTTTATTCACGTGGTTGCTTATACACAACACTCAGCCTATCAATACTAATTATATTAACAACAATACGGTGACATTTATATAGGACTGCAACAGCGGGCGTTGCTAGAAGACACACAACACATTGTTGCCGGTTTTGTTTTTTTTACTTAAAAAAAAATTTCTTTTCATTTTATTTTTTTAGGATTAACTCTTTCCACAATAATATAAATTGAGTTTTGTCAAGATCAATGCATATATAACGATATATGTGTGATACAAAAACATTTTGAAATACGAATATAGATGCTGACATTTATTTAAGCATCCAGGGACCAGAATGTCTATTATGCGTTCTAACTGCCAATGTTTTCAAACTGAATACATAAATATAAAGTTTAATATGTCTCGGTCGGAAGTAGGAAGTTATTGAACTTATTTATTTTTGTCCTGTATCGCGACCAAATTAATAACAAATTAGATGAAGTTTGAAAGAAATGTTTTATTTAACGACGCACTCAACACATTTCATTTACGGTTATATGGCGTCAGACATATGGTTAAGGACCACACAGATTTTGAGAGGAAACCCGCTGTCGCCACTACATGGGCTACTCTTTCCGATTAACAGCAAGGGATCTTTTATTTGCGCTTCCCACAGGCAGGATAGCACAAACCATGGCCTTTGTTGAACCAGTTATGGATCACTGGTCGGTGCAAGTGGTTTACACCTACCCATTGAGCCTTACGGAGCACTCACTCGGGGTTTGAAGTCGGTATCTGGATTAAAAATCCCATGCCTCGACTGGGATCCGAACCCAGTACCTATCAACCTGTAGACCGATGGCCTACCACGACGCCACCGAGGCCGGTATGAAGTTTGAACATTCTAAGACTGAAAGATTTCACATGAGAGAGAGAGAGAGAGAGAGAGAGAGAGAGAGAGAGAGAGAGAGAGAGAGAGAGAGAGAGAGAGAGAGAGAGAGAGAGAGAGAGAGAGATTACGATAAACGGATAATCGACAAATCTCAATCAACATCAAACACCTACACTTTTCATTTTACAGTACACCTGTACTTGGAGTGGGTGGGGGGTGGGGGAGGGAGATACATAAATGACAAAAAGTTATAAATAATGCAATGAACCTTTATTGTCATAACTTGTATAGCAATCCGGAAGGTATATCCGTTGTTTCTCTTATATTTATATACGATGTGTACAGTGTGGTAATTCGGAGCAGAGCACGACTGCACAACTGTAACGAATACTTTCTGTCACGTTCACACCTTCCATGTTCGGTTGCAACGCATTATCTTTTGAATCCTTCAACACTTTAAGTAAACATTTATCGAGTGACAGTTGATAGTATCAGGCCCGCAGAAGGAACACAAAACAAAAGAAAAACCTTTCAAGAAAATAAAAACAAAAAAGGCCGCTTTTATGGGATAGTAATGATATATTTTTTCATTATTTGTCAGGATTACTAAATAAATAAATGCATCGACTGAAAACAAAAATAGATCTGAGCATTGTTGTGAATTGAGGCCGGTAATGTGGGTGTTTACCCTGATGGCTGATAG
>NW_024536495.1:0-8439 GCF_016097555.1 Gigantopelta aegis | reverse complement strand
TCTAGAGACCATAAGTAAAATAATTAATTGATTATGACCTGACAAACGAAAACTTCGTGTTCACAGTAGCGAAACGTTTATCTGTGTTTGGTCTCTTCTTTGACGTACAGCCAGTGCACCACGACTAGTATAGCAAAGGCCATGGTATGTACTACACTGTATGTGGGATGGTGCATATAAAAGATCCCTTGCTGCTAATCAAAAAGAGTAGCCAATGAAGTAGCGACAGCGGGTTTCCTCTGTCAATATATGTGTGGTCTTTAACCATGTGTCTCACGCCATATAACCGTAAATAAAATGTGTTGAATGCGTCGTTAAATAAAACATATCTTTCTTGTTGTCTTCTTTGATGCACCCTCCACTTCACCTTTATAAATTGTTACATCCAAAAAGTCAACTGATTTATCTGATATGGTGGCCTTAAGTTTGATATTGTCATCCTGTTGATTTAATAGCTCAAAAAAGTTCCAAAATTCTTGTTTAGAATGTGGCCAAATGATAAGTATATCGTCGAGATATCTGAGGTACAAAAGAGGTGTTTTACTCGATTTCTTTAAAGCAGCCTCTTCCCATTCGGCGACATAGATAGATGCAAAGTTTGGACTAAAACGTTTGCCCATAGCACAACCACACACTTGCTGATACATTTCTCCATCAAACTCAAAATCATTTCCTTTTAGGCTTAATTCTAACAGCTCAATAATGTTCGTATCTGGTCTGTTTGTATCTGGCTACTTATCGAATGCTCTCTTAACTGAATCAATGCCCGCATCAATACCTATGTTGGTGTACATGGAGTCAATATCAAGGGTAACCAAGCATGAATCTTTTGGGATTTTGGTTTTTGATAATTTTGATAGAAGATCTTCAGTGTTTTTCACAAAGCTTTCATGTCTATTTGCAATTGGTTTTAAGTGAAAATCTATGTATTCTGAAATATTGTACGATTCTGATCCACAGTCTGAAATGATTGGACGACCGGGTGGTGTGTTAATATCGGTCCATGTATTGTGGACTTTTGGAAGTAAATAAAATTTCCGGGTTTGTGATTGTGACCTGGCTTCTAAATATTTTACTTGTTTTTTTATTTATATGTCCCTGATCTTTTAGACAGTGAATAATTGCATTGTACTTTTTACAATTTTCAGGCCAAATAGCTTTGTCTAATTTTTTGTAGTACTTTGAATTATTAAGCTGTCAATGGGCTTCCCGAAAATAGTTCTCCCTTGATAGAATGACAGTGGCTGACCCTTTATCTGCAGGTTTTATAACAATTTTGCGGTTTTTGCGTAGTTTGGTGAGAGCACGACGTTCCATGACAGAAAGATTTTGCTGATTTGTGTAAACTGTCATATCACCCACTTTTTCCACTATCCTTTTATGAGCTTTAATGATTTCAGGATCTACACTAGAGTTTGGGGGTAACCAGCCGGAGTTTTCCGTGAATGGGATTTTTTCTCCAGTTGAACGCCGAAAATAGTCGGCCAGTTTCATTTTGTGATCAAAAAATGCCGTATCCATTACACCATTGTCAAGTTTAGCCTCTAAGTCTGTTTTTGGTTGGGGTGTGGGAACAAAATTCAAACCCCTGTCCAGTAATGCTTTTTCAGCGGATGTTAGAAGGTTAGTGTCACCAGTTAGGTTAACAATGTTAGTTCCTAGTCCTAAATCAGGGTGGACATTACCCTTTCCCGGCCTTAGTTTAAATTTAAGTACCTCATCCAACTGCGATAAAGTTTATTGTCAGTTGTTTCTGTCCAGTGAATGTTGTCCTGCCCAACTCAATCTCAAAATCACACGCGTGAAGCGCAGGTTATAATTGGTATGTTCCTCATTGTTTTGCAGCCAAATTTATTTGGTTGAGGCAGGTTTTTGACTAGCCAAAAGTCTGTCCGAAAAGTTAAGCTCGATAAAAAGTATTTTTGACCTAGGGAAAACATTTCCGAATCGAGCTTATCATGTTTCGCAATGATTTATTGCACTGGTTGGATTTTGATCTTTTGAGTTTATACCAATGTTAAGAACAATGGTTTCGGGTTGAGACTTGCCCTATAATTTGAGGCCATGGTCCGAAAAATGATTAAAATTGGCGCCTGGCGTAAACATTCTACTTGCACCTCAGGATGCGTGTCCAAAATTAATTCTGGAGAGATTTGATGAGCCAAAAAGAAGAGTTTTTTTTCTTAATTTCTGGAAGGCGCCATTGAGATTTTGTCCGAAACGTTGTGCCGAAATTGATAGAATTTTGTTTGTCGAAAATTTGGTATCCCGTCCAGAGTTGTGATTCGGGGCGGTGGGGAGACTTTAATGCGTCAGCAAAAGAAGTTCCCAGACGAGGTACTGAACTACATGAGTTAGATGGGATAGGTGGGGTGGGGTGGTGAGTTAGGCAGTGGTGTTAGGTGAGGTGCAGTGGACCTTTTGGCAATGGTCGGTGTTGCCTTAAGGTCAGGACGGTTGGAAGGGGTGTTTGTGTTAACACGTGGGGATCGTGCTCGTTTTTGTCTTTGTGGCAGAGGAGTAGTAGTTTGACAACAACTACCCACACTATTCTCTGTGTTGGGGAGAAGGTCCGAAAAGATAACGAGAAAATTCCGACAGAGGGGAGAATCGGTTAATTTTTGTTTTGTAGTTTTTTTCTTCCCCACTTGATAGCAGTTAAATTGAGCATGATCGAAGTCTAAGTTTTTTGATGACATGGCCGAAATAAATCTTAGACTTCAGTAGTTTTAGAGAATTAGCATAATGCTTTAATCAACACGTTCATGGTTTGATTGGCCCAATTTTGATTTGCCAAGTTCAAGTCGAATGTAATATCTAAATTTGGACGTGCCCGGTTTGATGAAGGAGTTAAGCTCCTCCACCTTCCTTGCTAGTGATTTTGGGAGGGTCGAATGACTAGATTCTCCTCCAGGAAACCCAATGTGGTGGATGCACTGCAACACACCGTACAGCAGTTTAACAAGTCCAGCAAAGGCCGAATCGGACTGATAAACCCTGCTTTTTGTTTTCGAATTGTTGGACGGCGGGTTACCAAAATCCCGTCCTCTACTACCCGTATTTGTGGCATTTTTTCTGGCCATTTTTTGTTTTAAGAACACACAAACAGATTTATAGAAAGGTATCAACAAAAAAGAAATGAAAACGATCTCACCCAAAAATGAATTATCCTCACAAAAAATATCCTCACAAAAAAAGAATCACTGTCTGGCTGGCTAACTAGTTTCGCTAATTTGCGCTTCATCAGAGCCAAAATAACGAATCCTCCACTTCAGTGTGAGCATTGTCAATGTACTCTGACGGTATGCCACGTTTTGTACTGTACTAATCTCAAAGGAACCAGACAATATATATTTGGACAACAAAATGTGATGGACTCATTTCCATTCCATCCAGAACTGTTCTTACAATTTCTACGTCACATTGACTTTTATTCTAAATTTTAATTTTGCCAATCTGTGATATTTGTAAAACAAATGGTACACAGTTCTTTACACTGTGTTTTAATTTAATTGATGATGTTTTAGATTGATGTCCATCACCACTATGTTTTGCATTTACCATAGTTTGACACCCAATTGCCGATGTATGTTTTGTGCTGAGGTGTCGTTAAACATTCATTCATTCATTCAGTCATTCTTCTTTGACGAAAACAAATGCAGAGCTGTATCTGAAAGTTGTCGGCAGTCACCCACGCAGAAATATTATTGCTACAGAATGTTATTATTATGCCTATGCCTAATTCGTATCGACGTGTGCTATTGATGTTTCGTAGTGGTACAGTGTCTTTAACGTTAGACACGGGTAGATTTGAACATTTGGAGGTTCACAAAAGAACCTGTTTTAATTTTCTTAATTGTGTAGAACCTGAAGACCATGTTCTTATTCACTGTCCTCTTTATGATGATACTAGAGTAGATATATATTATTTTAAAAGGCAGTACCTACTATAGTAATTGTGTAGCATCTGAAGAACACGTTCTTATTCACTGTCCTCTTTATGATGATACTAGAGTAGATATATATTATTGTAAAAGGCAGTACCTACTATAGTAAACGTTAATAACCACTTACATAATGAAAAAAAAATGTCATTGCATATAAACTTGTTAAAGTTACAACCAGAAGTGGCCATCTTATTACATTGCCAAAGATGTTTATACATATTTTATTGTTTTTGTTTTTTAACGACACCACTAGAGCACATTGATTTGTTAATCGTCAGCTATTGGATGTCAAAGATATGGTCATTTTGAGAGTCATAGAGATGAAATCCGCCACATATTTCCATTAGTGGCAAGATATATTTTATATGCATCATCCCATAGACAGGATATCACATACCACGGCCTTTGATATACCAGTCGTGGTGCACTGGGTAGAGCGAGAAATAGCCTTTTATGCATACAGACATGTATATAATTTTCGATTTTATTACGTCGCCAAAGGTTTTTATACATATCAAGATATATAATTTTGGGTTTTTAATTTTATTTATTGTAAATGCAGTACTTTATAAATAGTTCTAATAGTATTTGATTAGTTTTAGAGAGTCTATCATGACTCCATATTAGTGACGTGTGTACGTTTATTGTTGTATTATTGTATTATTGTATTATTATTGTTGAAAGTTAGTTTTTTAAACTGTACACAAGCTGAGACGTAAATAAAGAATATGTTTGTACGTACGTATGTACGTATGTATGTATGTATGTATGTATGGTATGTATGTATGTGTGTGTGTGTGTATGTATATCTGACTGCATGGTTATTTGCACACTTTCGACGTTTTAATTGACAGCAGATAGTCCCGTGTGCGCGGCCAATCAAAACAATGACATTGTTCAACTAGCTATGCATACAACACGTAAGTTCATGCACTAACTTTAACAATATAAACATTTGTCCGTCTAGCAGTTTGAAAACTCTAGAGACCCTAAGTAAATAATTTATGGATTATGAAGTGACAAGCGACAATTTCCTGTTCACAGTAGCGAAACGTGTATCTGTTTTTGTCATCTTCTTTGACGTACAGCCAGTGCACCATGACTGGTATATCAAAGGCCATGGTGTGTTCTACCCTGTCTGTGGGATGGTGCATATAAAAAATCATTTGCTGCTAATCGAAAAGAGTAGACCATGAAGTGGCGGCAGCGGGTTTCCTCTCTCAATAGCTGTGTGGTCCTTAACCATATGTCTGACGCCATATAACCGGAAATAAAATGTTTTGGGTGCGTCGTTAAATAAAACATATCTTTCTTCTTTTTTTTTCTTTTTTGACGCATCCTCCACCTCAGTGTGAGCACTGTCAATGTTCTCTGACGGTACGCCACATTTTGGTGGCGTGCACTAATCTCAAAGAAACTAGAAAATATATAGTTGGACAAAGAAATGTGATGGAATCCTTTCCATTCCATCCAGAACTTTTATTACAATCTTTACGCGACATTGACTTTTATTCTAAATTTTAATTTTACCAATCTGTGACATTTGTAAAAAAAAACTGCACAGTTCTTTGCACTGTGTTTTAACTTAATTGTTGAAGATTTATATTGATGTTCATCATCAGTTAAGTTTTACATTTACCATAGTTTGACACCCAGTAGCAGATGTATTTACCATAGTGTGACACCAGTAGACGATGTATTTACCATAGTTTGACACCCAGTAGCCGATGTAGTTACCATAGTTTGACACCAGTAGCCGATGTATATACCATAGTTTGACACCCAGTAGCCGATATATTTACCATAGTTTGACACCCAGTAGCCGATGTATTTACGATAGTTTGACACCCAGTAGCCGATGCATTTTTCGTGCTGGGCTGTCGTTAAACTTTCATTCGTTCATTCATTCATTCTTCTTTGATGAAAACAAATGCATAGGTGTATCAGCAAGTTGTCGGCAGTCACCCACGCTTACCCATTTCTTTCGGTCCCATTGGCATTTCCTAACACTAATATGGAGACCATGAATCTGTATACGATAGTAAATAGCTTGACTCTGTAAGAATATGATCGTTTTCACATACCTTAGTTATTGAAGTTGGTTGTTATAATAATACTGATAGACATAATAGTTTGCGTGTTTTGTCAACTCGTAAGGATTGACGATCGGTTTCATTGTGTATTATGTGTCCATTTGTTTTTGATTCAAGAGTTTTATATATATTAAAATCTAGTATAGCGTGAAACTATCTATGAAGACGTGTCACATTGTTTGAAATGTTTGACGTCCAATAGCCACAAAGGCTGTGGTATGTACGATCCTGGCCCTGTGATGGTGCATAAAAAAAGGTCCCTTGCTCTGCTAATCGAAAAGAGTAGCCCATGAAGTGGCGGACAGACGGGGTTCCTCCCTCTCTTACCTCTGTGTGTTCCTTAACCATACTGTCTGACCAATATACCCGTAAATAAAAATGTGTTGAGTGCGTTGTTTCACTATGACTCCAGTTGTGACTTCTCTCCCCGCAGAAGAATGCAACCGCTGAGCGCTCGTGACGACCCACAGTGGCCGTTGCGAAAAACGGAAGGCCGACCCACTCCACCAGGTAAACAACAAAGACAGGGACTTGCCTCCCCCAGCACAGCAGGAAGCGTAATGGAACATTCTTCTACCTGCTGACCTGGACACTTCTTTAACTTTTATGCAGTCTGTCTAAATCTGCTCCTAAACTCCTTCAAACTGTGGATTGAGCATTCCGATTATAATCTTTGTGTTTTGCTGGGGCCTTAAATTTGACCGATCCATTGAGTGGTTATTCTCCAACTTCACTAATTGTTTCCAAATGCTCCATCCAAAATGAAACTGGACCCCCGCGCCCCCCCCCCACCCCCACTTTGTCCCGGAATAGTCAGTCCACTGGCGATGCATCAGGCTAAGCCCAGGGCTGGGCCGTGCCTGACACGATTGTTTGGATTTATGGCGACATTCCGTAAAAAGTAGTTCCTACATCAACCATACTTTTGCATTTTGGTCACGGTCTTGATCTTTTTCCAGCGATGAGACCCAGGACATGCAGCCCTTGATCTCAGTCGCGATAAGATACGTCTGGCGTATCCAGAAAGCTAAAAAGAGAATGTTTGTTTAAACTCAACCACTATGGCATCGGGGTCTACAAGTACGCGCGTCTGAGCGCCGATTACAGCATAAACCGAAGTGGGGCAAAATCTAGAGACCTGGCCTAGGTATGCTCCTTGAGGTATGCAATATCTATATATGTAGTGATATATTGTTGTATTGACGGTAATGATGTCAGGAAGCGCGTCTCCCGATCTCTGGTAGTCTGTCGCTTGTGAAAGTCTCGTTTGAGAAACGTTTAGCGCAAACGTAATCGTGTCGTATATGAGGGAAGTGTACTACTTTAAAACAAGTACCCTCACAAAATTCTCCTTACTAACTAATGTGCACCCAAATATTACATAGCCTATGGACTGAAAGAAACAACGTACGCTTCCGGCAATACTTTTGAGGATTAGCATTGTAGTTGGCACGTGCAAATTTATTTGAGTTGTTTGAATGGAAACTACACCAGTGCACGCTTGTGAGGTTGGTGAATTGAAAATGACCGAAAAAAGCGATGATGATTTGTTTTTATTCAGTTTCTTTATTCACCAGGTAATTCTAACAGCGCCGATGAAAGGAATGAAATTAGTTTCGCTAACACGAATACCACTAATTCTGATGACGAGGTATTGTAGGCAGAGAACGGGACACAAGACAGTGGCGATTCGGGCATACAGGTAATTGTATTAATCATTAACTTATTAGGGTTATTAAGTTTAAAACCCTCATTTCTTTCAATTATATAACTTATTAAAGTCATTTAAACGGCCACTGGCAAAAGCCTTTATGTTTCTTTTCCCTGAGTTATATTGTGAAAGGAAACTATTATGAACATTCAAAACACCGTGTGCAGCTTGCTTGTTTGTTTTATTTGCTGATTTTTTTGGGTCTTTTTAGGGTTTTTAAAAATTATTTATTTAATATTTAAAAAAAAAAAAAATATTTCCTTCTTCTTAATAACATAAATAATCAAATAATCATAATATTTTATTATTATATTATTATTATTTATTATTTGTCTTAAAAAAAGATAATTTCACAGGTCTAAAGTGGATAGCATATCCAGAGGAAAAACCAGTACGCAGCACCCTGACCTCGCAAAACCTTTGTGAAGAAACACTGAGCAACCCTCGGATTTCGTCAGACTCAGGACGGCCCACACTTTTATTCAAATTTTAATGGGGAAATTAAAGAAGGAAACTATTTTGTGAATTAATGTGTGTTATTGGTTAACCTTTGTGTCACGTGGTAAAAAGCCTCAAATATTCAACCTCAAATTGTGCGAACTATTTGGGGTTCCTATCATTATTCAACTAACCAAGGGTTTGAAAGTTTGAGATGTACCATACCTACTAGTTCACGTAACTTTGTTTT
>NW_024536494.1:0-9214 GCF_016097555.1 Gigantopelta aegis | reverse complement strand
GGTCAATAAAATCTTTCGGTTAAGGGGACGTTTATTTATTGTTTTTAGATGTGTTTTGTTTGGGTGCGTTTGTTGGTTACTGTATTATTCGGGGTGGTCATCGGGCTTGAAGGGTATAGTTTTGGCAACATGATGGGCTATTGTAACAGGGCATGTCCCCTTTTGTGAACTTGTCTCAGGCAATGCATTAATATATTATTAACTATTTGGTCACTAATACATTCATATTTTTGACAAAGGGTTTTGTGAACTTGTCTCAGGCAAGCATTAATAGTATTATTAAATTGGCCACTATAACATTCATTTGTATGTACAGGGTTTGTGAACTTGTCACAGGCAAGGCTTAAATATATTATTAACTTAATAATTTATTTAACAAAGCAGCTGCAGAAAAGGACCAAGTTACGATTTGGGACTTGGGAGATTCGCTAAACATACAATTTTATTATTATTATTATTATTGACAAATTCCCGAATGAATGAAGAATGGTTTAACGACGCCCCAGCCAAAAATCACATCGGCTATTGGGTCACAAAACAGTAAATTGAAAACATTTTATATTTCGTAAACCACGTGTAAGGACTGTGGGGGAAAAGTAAAAATAAACTAAAATCAGGTAAGTAATTTTTAAACTTTGATAGAAGTGTTTTAAAAAACTTTACAATTAATTCTGGATGGAGTTTAAACTATATTTAAAACATTTCTGTTGCCCAAATAGCCTTTCTTGTTCGGCTTGAGATGATCACACTCAACCAAAATGTGGCGCACAAGCGATACAGTGTAGCATTGACATGTTCACACTGAGGAGGGGGGGTGGGGGTGGGTGGGGGGTCGTCTTTAAAAATACATGAATGCAGTCAAAATGCTATCGCCGATCGGGCACTGCACAAGACTACTTCATCCTTCCTGCACCGCCTGTATGGATGACTTGCCACTCTCCCAGGACTGTGTGACCGAATGAAGCTTGTTTGGCAATCGCACCGTTCCAATCCATCTTGCCAAGTCGGAAAAAAATTGATTAATTACGAAATTCAAAACTCACTGTAGGGACACACGGGGCAAGTTCAAAGCAGACTTGACAAATGTAACGAAGACACAAAAAATAAAGTAAATACTACAATTACTACTGGCCCCAAAACTTGTGGCATGCACATGAAAATTATCATACAACAACTAATAGACTTAGCGTTGGATCAAAGAGCATATATGTAAGTGTCGATTTTATTGGCGAAACAAAAAAATTAATTAAAATTAAAAACACTTATAACCCAGGCGAACAGATTCTAACATCACAGGCCCGTGGGAAATGCAGGTGGAGGTGTAACGTGGGGTAATAGCATCCAGCCCACGCGCTTGTCTCGGGACGGAAAATGAATAAAGGGGTAAAGTTGGTGTGTTTTTGGTTAAATCAATTAACTTTTTTTCATTTTTATGTTGGAATTATTAATATTTACCTAGATTTTACTCTGTACTGACAAAATGTGTTGCATAATGCTTTATCTCTCATGAAAACAACACCTGAGCTGTCAATACTGTATCCCGCATAATAAGCTCTGTGACAACTGTCACCCAAGCCCTGCGTTGGTACACGTGTCTGTGTGTGTGTGTGTCTGTGTATATAGATATATATATAATATATATATACACACCACACCACACACTACACCACACACCACACACAACACAGGTCCAGTGGATTGTGGCACCCATCTCTGTATTATAACTGGACATATTGTGGGACGTTCTGAGATTCTTTAATACACTGAATCCCACCCCATACATACATACATAACATAGCATACATACGGGCGAATCGGTGCCACAGTGTTCGAGTCTCCAGCAACGGCTGGGACAATTTGTGAGGCCAGAGAAAGGATTTAATTATCCCCTGCTCCAGCTGAGTTGAATATCTAGTGTATGCAACTAGTCAACCTCGACACTACAGACAATATATAGATATTCTACATCAATACAATCTAGTGCCAGTGGCCAGGTCTGCCCCTGTTTCATGGCATCGTAAGCGGGATCGACGCGCTTAGATTGTCGGCCCCATGGCTATGTTGAGTTAAAGAACTGTCCTTTTTTAAGGAAGCTTCGATAGCTCGAGGCGTAGCGTGGTTAGTCTTGCGATTTGCGGGGGAATCGGTGGCCACAGGTTCGAGTCCCAAACAAACGACACTGGACCAATTTGTGAGGCCAGGGGGGGGGAAAGGATTAAATTATCCCCTGCGCCTGCTGCGTGTAATATCTATGTATGCAATAGTCAACCTCGCCACTACATAAAATATATAAATATCCTACAATGCAATACATACCATGAAATACAGACAATACATATGTCTATATAGTTATGTATATGTAGTGGTGTGGTGTTGTTGTGCGTGCGTCGGGGCTTGTGCGGGGGGGTTGTGGTGTTGTGGTTTAAACAATATGTATTTCACAAAAGAATGTGATTGGCAAACAGGCCAGTATTTTGTGTGTGTGTTATTGCAGGGGTAAGCTCTGTGTTAATAGGTAATTACAAGGGGACGTTACATTTCTAGTCATATTTGTTGATTGTAGGTGTTATAGAAGACTTGTAATTGTATGATGTAGATCAGCCCTCAACTAGGCTACACTGAAATGCTCTAATATCCAAATGTGATCTTAGTGGATCTTGTATTAGGTAATAAAGTGAGGTACAGATCCCATTTTCGCAGTCAGAGTATTGACAGCGTCTGTATTCATTTTGGTACTCAACGAATGCCAGGTTCAAGACTGGTGTAAGGGATACTGAATATTCAATTTGGATCAATTTTAATAATTGCTAACCCAATTTACTTGATACGGCTAATTGGTATTTAGGATTTTTACTTGAATGTGGGTATTATACATGTAAGTTAAGTCCTGATTCCACGGTTTGTATATCCAGTTCATGTAAAACGTGTGTAGGATAAAGTTATGTTCACCACAGCATGGCACATTATTTTGAAGTTACATGGGATTTCCCTTAATCTGATATTAATTTTCGTTCAGTCTTAATCTCGATTTATAAAATGTCTGACAGCCTCACAAACGCATAAAAGGGCAGAAGGTGGCAACCAGGCTAAAGGTAAGGGACCGTCCACAATATAGGAGAATCTGAGTTTGGACCGTCCATATCTAGGTCACTTTATTCGGGATCGTCCATTTCTAGGGTAACTGTTTCGAAACTAGTCTGTCTGATTTGCCAAGCTGTGGGAGCCAATACATACAAGATGTAATTCCGGAACTAACCTCAAGTCGTGCTCGCAGGCACTTCAAACGCCAATACGACCAAATATAACATCAGAAAAGATACAAGACCGAGAGCGTCAGAATAATAGGATGGAGAACAGATAAGGTCTTGAAGATATTCGTTCGAATTCTACCTCTTGTGGGGCAAGATATTTGCCAACAGTTAAGTAGGAGGTAATGGGGATTACAGGGTAAACTCCGTCAATTTGGGTGTCAGGAACTTTAAGTCACAGTAAGGGGGTTTCCAGAAAAGGATGCGGGGACTAGGGCCCTGTTGGTTTAGGATATATAAAAAACCAAAAAAAAACCCCACAACAACAACACCAACGGCGGCTCAACCGGGATGGTCTGTAGAGATAAGGAATCCTTTTCAGGTAATATGGAACAACAACACCGCCCCGCAGTAGACTCAAGATCATCGCCGGCGTCCATTACGGGAGGAGCAAAAACCCTGCTAGGTCCACCCAGGGAGCGAAACTGGTGCCACAGCCTCAACGGTCAAGAGTTACATACTCGTCTCCGTAGGCGCCAACGCTCCTCCACTAAGCAAAACGGCCATTGACGAGGCCACTCACGTGGACACTATAGATCGGACTTACCCTTTTAGACCTCGTTCAAAATTTAGGTCGAAATTAATTTTCTTAGCAAAATATATTAAATGAGTTTCGATCCTTTCTCCTTTCTCCTATTTTCTTTTGGACTCCTTAAAAAGGCTCCAAAATTATATAACTGATTCGAGCCAGAGCGTCAATTCTTTTTATTTTTGGTTTGTAACCTTATATTTATTTATTTTTAATTCTATTAACTTTTTTTTCTCTCACTAATTGCTATTTTCAAAATTCAAACCCCCCCCCCATCCCGAGTCAGGCCACCGATCTTATTGGAGGTCGGACTCTGGATGGGCGTGTTCGAAACCCTAGTGAAATATGGGCACGTTAAAATAGTTATCTATCTATCTATACAAGCCAGACTTGCAATCGATTATTTCACAGACATAAAAAATATACCTAAAGGGACATTCCTGAGTTTGCTGCAATTTTTAAGATGTTATCTACTAACAGAGACTTTAACTATTGTAATTACATATCAAATATATTTTTCTGCATAAAATATTAGTGGCTGCATATTAAAACGTGTTTCTGGTCGTTCTAATATTTGCACTAGGTTAAATTTCAGTTTATTTCCTAAAACATTATTTATTTGTACGTACGAAATGTATTTGAATACAAAACCGCAGAATCTATCTTGAAGCTCGGAGGTGATTCACATTTTGTATTTGATCTTGACGATGGCGGTCCCCAATTACTCGGCAAGTGACGATCATTGTTCAACTAATTAAAAAGCCCGTCAATTCAATCAAATCCTAATCCGGTGTAAGACAGAGAGTAATATTATACCTATCTATAGATATATTAATATATATAGTATAATATATATATATAGATATCGGATAATATATATAGATAGTGTCCGCATCGGCATAGTTCGGTACGGCCTATCAGCCTGATAGCAAATCAAAAAGACAGGGTGTAAGCGGCGCGCGGGCGCATTCTAGAATCCTTTAATTCGACCTCCGGGCAGAGAAAGAAACTAAATGTTTTGCACCCGCCTCCCACCCCAATCCACCTAACAGCGTTATGGGACTGAGGATGAGTTAGAAAAGTATTATTCACTAGCATTATTAGCGTAATATTATACCTCATCTATGTTATAGTCAATTTCTTAAATGAGGATTACGGAATGTTCATTAATGCTACATATTGCATCTTGTTACATATGCGGACCCTCAATGACTTACCAGGTATTATATAACACGTGTCACATTTCATGTTATCTATTGATCTACATTATGTGATAATTATAGGTTGTTCTTATCGTCATCAAAGCACTGATTCTTGCCCCTCGGTTGATAATCTAAATAATGTAACTGCAGTGAGTTTAAACCGGAGAAACTCGTTTATCAAAGGAGACCGAAAAGAAAAGGCCCCTTATGGCCATCGACAGCACACACAACTCACTCACTCACTCATCTCACTCACCTCTCTCTCTCTCGATCTCTTTCTCTCTCTCTCCTCTCTCTCTGTCCCTCTCTCTCTCGCTCTCGTCTCTCTCTCTCCTCTCTCTCTCTTTCTCTCGCTCTCTTCTGAGCTTAACGGCGACACCAGAATCAGATACAAAGAACATCAGTGGTCCTTGTTAATGGCAATTGGTATTCACTATTTGTAAATTTAAAATAGATTGAATGGATCAATATTTACTTTTTACTTGTTTCTTCCTTACTATCGTGGATATTAGATCACATTGCTTGAAGAAATCACGGTTAGGGTGCTTAGCCTTACCTATAATCAAATTTGTAAATCGTATTGACGTTAAAATCAAATAACATTGTATTAGATTTATAAAAATTTATTTATGTTGCAATGCCTCCCCAAATAACGTAAACTTGTGTCTGTCATAGGTCTTGGTTTCCTCTACTACTACTACTACTACTAACCTAAATCGGGACTACTACACTGACTATACATACTACTACTCTACTTCTACTACTGTTTCTGCGGTGCGGCTGCTACCCGCAACTACTACATTATTATCAACAAGTTAACGTCACTCTGAAAGCCCACTCGTTACGTCGTAGTATAGTCATTCCAACCTACTATTGAGGATTAAACAGTGTAGTTGGCACGTGCAAATGTATTTGCAGTTGTTGAGTGGAAACTACCACCAGGCGACGCTTGTGACATGTTGGGAATTGAAAATGACCGAACAAAGCGGGTGATAATTGTTTTTGAACTCGGGTTCTGAAACTGTTTGAGATGTAGGCGAGTACCTAGTAATGTTCACCTAACTTTGTTTTAAATGCAGATGGTGATTGCAACTAGCGCAATTAAGGGAAGCTATCTACCCTGATCATACATTTGCAAGTGTTCCCAACATCCAATATACTATTTTGTAAATTATTTTCAACTCTATAGAAAGCTGGTGTCCTGAGAAAACTTTCTATATTGTGGTAATCTAATTAGTGAAATACCTTTCAAACCTTCTGGCTAATATTCTGTGTATTTTTTTGTATTTATTAATTATGTACTTATTGTATTTGATGTTACTATTTATGTACACCCACCATCTTGTTAGCAATTATATTGAACGACGTTGTATCTATTACCTTCAATAGCCTTAGACTACGGCCTGAGTGTAAATAAAGGTTCAGTTCAGTGTCAGTCATATAGCGATCATTATCAATCAACACAACCAACAGTTCAAATACAACCAATCCTTTGACGTGTCAATGAGAAATATTTTACAGTGGTTTTGTTTTTGTGTGCAGAATTCTGGTTTTATATGCAGATCACTTGTGATGTAACATACAATTAGGGAAGCAAGTTATACTGAACATACCCTTTGCAATGTGTCAGAAGAGGATTCTTTAGAAAACACAACCAAAATTTCTATAAAACCATTCCTTTGAAGTGCACTTAGAAATATTTCAGGTGGGTTTTGTCCAGAATTCCGATTAATGAGTGAGCTTTTGTCTTGGGGTTTTGTCTGTGGGCTTTTGGTTAAGGGGGCTTTATTAATGACAAGAATTTTATACCATAAATATTTTTCACAAAATTTGTTCCATGAAAGAAAGAAACAAACATTAAACTACAGCCCGAGTGGGGCTTTGTTCTGGATTCGACCGTAACAAAAAATGGGAGGAGAGCGCCACAATAAAAAAAAAAAGAAATGTTTTATTTAAAGACACCTCAACAATATTAGTTACGGTTAGGGTAGCCATATGGTTTAAGGGACCACCAGATATTGAGAGAGGAAATCCGCTGTCGCCACTTCATGGGCACTCTTTTCCCTTAGCAGCAAGGGATCTCTTGGTTGCACCATCCCACAGACAAGTTTAGTAAACATCCAAGTCCTTTTTATACCAGCGTGGTGCCACTGGCCGGAACGAGAAAAGCCCAATGGGGCCACCGCGGGGATCGATCCCAGACCGACCGGCGATTCAAACGAGCGCTTTACCACGGGATAGCCCCACCCCGCCACCAATTAAGATCGAGTCGATCCAAGAGAAGACGTTAAAAACCGGTGGACGAAATCACCCCCGCGAAGCCACCGGCTTGGCTATAGATAATAAGCTTCCAGCAAATGTAAACCACTCCGTTGATAAGAAACCAAGGCGCGACCAATGGCAGGGATGTATGCGGAAACAGAAATTTGATTAAAGACCCTAGATCTATAGAATAAAAAACAATACATTAAAACACGAAAATCAATTTAACGCCTTTGCCATGATTGGTTATTTATAAAAACAGTGGCGGGTCCAGAAATCCATTTAGGGGGGGGTGGGGTGGGGGGCGTGAATGAGGTGGAAATGCCAAAGGAACTTTGGGGGAGGTTGGGAGTGGGGTGGGGGGAGGGGTGTCGTAAAAAAAAAGAAAATTAATATTAATAATAAAATTATAACAGCCTCCCCCCCTCCCCCGATCCGCCTCTGACAAAATTACTTCCATAATACCTTCAAATTTGAATGTACTTCAAAACGGGCATATAAAAATATAATCAGTGTATAAATAATTAAGACATGTAAAAATATATTTGGGGGGCCCTAGCAATCCTATTTACAACGTAATTGCAGGATAAATACATATTTCTAAAACCAACAATACCATATAGGAATCGGCGCAAGTGAAACAAACCCGAGGCAGGCATTTACGTTCGTGCAACACACGCACCTGCAACCGCGATTTAAACAAACAAGAAAACAACTACACACGTTCGCTGTTGGCGAGAGTCCAACAAAAATCAATCGGATAAAGGAAATGACGTCACATCGAAATTCAAAACAGAAACACTTATAACTTAAAATTATACAGAATAATACGGGTTACTTTAGTTGTAATTTAAAATATTTTTTTATTTATAATTAAAAGGAATGCTTAAGAAAGGCTTTTTGGAATGGTAGGCATTATTCAACGAATATAAGCACATTATTGTTTAATATCAACAAGAAATTAAAATTTAATTAATAAAACGGTTAAATGTGGACGGGTATTATATTAACGGGCGTAGCCATTTTTTCCATTTTCAGTTAAACGCCCTTGGGAGCTGGTGGTTACGTAAACTTAAACGGAAGTCAGGAGAAACAAATCTCCTGGGTTTTGCGGGATGAAAAATGGGCTTGCATTGCAATGTTCTGTAAATATACATCCCAGAAGCCAGCAATAAGGAAATTATTTTTTCAATACAAAATTGGTCTACACAACAAGTCGAAAGAAAGGTTATCATGTTTTTGTCTATGCATTAATCTTAATACTGAAATTATACACGGAGTATTTTTATAGTTAATTGGTCTATTCTGTTGTTTTTTACCGTGATTCCTGATTGGCAGGGTGGTATTTGATACGTACCAGACGGAGCCAATTAATTACCGTTGTGTAGACACAAAACTAAATACCGGTATGGTACTGTTACATGTCACCCCCGTAAAATGGTAAGGAAAGGTTTATTGACTGTAAAAGTATGTTAATGCTATTGATTACGTTAGACTTCCATCTAATAACACAATTGACCAATTAGCGCCGTGCTCAGTGGCGTAATGGTTAGGCCATCGGTCTACAGGTGGAGGGTTACTGGGTTCGGACTCATGTCAAGGCATGGATTTGTTAATGCCAGATACGACTCCACACCCTGAGTGATCGCAAGGGTCAAGGGGAGGTTGTAAAGCCAGCCTGGCAAACGACCAGTGACCAGAATGGTTCCAACAAAGCGCCAGGGTTTGTGCTATCCTGCCTGTGGGACAGCGCAACACATAAAGAGTCCCGTTGCTGCCTGTCTGTAATTGAAATAGGGTAGCCTATGTGGCGACAGCGGGGTTCCTCTAAAAAAAAACAGGTCAAGGAATGAACCCATATGTTTGAGTCCAATTAGCCATGATAAGATAAAAAAAATCAAGTGCTTAGTGGC
>NW_024536493.1:0-7831 GCF_016097555.1 Gigantopelta aegis | reverse complement strand
CAACTACTACTACAAACATTAGCACACGACCACAAACTCATTGGATATACAGACACTGACGTTCTAAACAACTACTACTACAAACATTAGCACACGACCACAAACTCATTGGATATACAGACACTGACGTTCTAAACAACTACTACTACAAACATTAGCACACGACCACAAACTCATTGGATATACAGACACTGACGGTCTAAACAACTACTACTACACACATTAGCACACGACCACAAACTCATTGGATATACAGACACTGACGGTCTAAACAAGTACTACTACAAACATTAGCACACGACCACAAACTCATTGGATATACAGACACTGACGTTCTAAACAACTACTACTACACACATTAGCACACGACCGCAAACTCATTGGATATACAGACACTGACGGTCTAAACAACTACTACTACAAACATTAGCACACGACCACAAACTCATTGGATATACAGACACTGACGTTCTAAACAACTACTACTACAAACATTAGCACACGACCACAAACTCATTGGATATACAGACACTGACGTTCTAAACAACTACTACTACACACATTAGCACACGACCACAAACTCATTGGATATACAGACACTGACGTTCTAAACAACTACTACTACAAACATTAGCACACGACCACAAACTCATTGGATATACAGACACTGACGTTCTAAACAACTACTACTACAAACATTAGCACACGACCGCAAACTCATTGGATATACAGACACTGACGTTCTAAACAACTACTACTACACACATTAGCACACGACCACAAACTCATTGGATATACAGACACTGACGGTCTAAACAAGGAAGGAAGGAAATGTTTTACTTAACGACGCACTCAACACATTTTATTTACGGTTATATGGCGTCGGATATATGGTTAAGGACCATACAGATAATGAGAGAGGAAACCCGCTGTCGCCACTTTATGTGCTACTCGTTTCGATTAGCAGCAAGGAATATTTTATATGCACCATCCCACAGACAGGATAACACTAACCACGGCATTTGATATACACGTCGTGGTGCACTGGCTGGTGCCAAAAAGAGCCTAATGGACATTCTAAACAAGAACATTTGATTAATACAAGTTACAGTTTGTTTCGTTTAACGACACCACTAGAGCATACTGATTTATTAACCATCGGCTATTGGATGCCAAACATTTGATAAAATCTGACATATAATTTTAGACAGAAAACCCGCTACATTGTCCACTTAGTACAAGTGCTCTTTTTCGTGAACCGTCCCACAGACAGGATAGCACATACCACGGTCTTTGACATACCAGTCGAGGTGGAATGGGTAAAACGATCAACAGCCCAATGAGTTAATCCACCGACCATGCATTGCACTACATCCTGCCCATGTAGTTACTATACAATAGTAGTGTCTAAAACGGCTTCCTCTTACTTAGAAGCACTTTACAATGATTGAAAACTAAGGGCAGTTTCTTTAAGCCGAGCTTAATATATAAAAAGGCATATGCGTACGAGACGGACGGGGGGGGGGGGGGGGGCTCAAATTCAGGCAAAAATATTGAAGGAAGGAAATGTTTTATTTACGGTTATATGCCGTCGGACATATGGTTAAGGCCCACACAGATATTGAGAGAGGAAACCTGCTGTCGTGACATCATGGGCTACTCTTTTCGATTAGCAGCAAGGATCTTTTATATGTTCCATCCTATAGACAGGGTAGCACACACCCCGGCCTTTGATGTACCAGTCGTGATGCACTAGATGGAACGAGAAATAGTCCAATGGGGCCCAAATCGACCGCGCATCAAGCGAACGCTTTGCCACTGGGCTACGCCTCGCCCTGGAAAGAAATGAGCTTGCCCCCCTTACACAAACGGGAACCAGTACGCCTATGAACAAAAGGTTTGATTCTGTTTTTATATTATTATCTAATTTTGTATCTTAACTCTAAGTCAATATGGTCGATACTCGGGCTACATCTGGTCGTACTTCCTCTGAATATGTAGTTTTAAAGAATGGCTTGGAGCACAAGGGGGGGGGGGGGGGGTGACCAAAACATCCCCAACCCCTTGCACACACGGCTGTATGCACTTCTGCGCGGGGGGGGGGGGGGTGTAATTATATATATTATGTGTGATGTATATAAGGTAAGATAATATTAATTGATACGTCGATGTATCTAGGAAAACATTTTGGTCACGATAGTGATTATTTTCCACGATAGCAGAGTTGAGATCGTTTCGTTATTGGGGGCTCAATATGTATAGATTTCGTGCAAAATATTTGCTTTTTTCACAATGGCCAATGTATGCCTTATTTGCGAAGTGCATGGAGAAAAAATATGATGTTATGACACTAAGTGAAAATATTAATAAACAAAACTATAAACAAAACAACAAACCAAAGCAAAAAATACAACAACCACCACATATGCGTAACACAATCTGTGGTCGAAACTAAGACTCATTTAAGTATAAGTTGATTTTGGGGGTATTTTTATTCAAGGTTCAAATACGCTGTCCTGGGCACACACGACATATCTTTAGGCGGTCCTTCCAGGGTTAACGGTTAGTGGTTAGTGAGGACATTGGCTGATCCGGGGGTTCGCGGGGATGTCCCGTAACCAACACGTCCGAATGTTGTGCACTTTTTAATGACAACAGGGAGCGAAATCTGTAGTGGGTGAGTGGACTTGCTGTCTGAATTCTCGTCCCAACCAATGAACCGCAACTGAACAAAGGCCGTGGTATGTGCTTTCCTGTCTATGAGAAAGTGCATATTAAAAAAATCCCTTGCTGCATTAGGAAAATGTAGCTAGTTTCCTCTGTTGACTATGAGTCATAATTACCAAACGTTTGACATCCAATAGCCGATGATTAATTATTCAATGTGATCTAGTGGTGCCGTTAAAGAAAACAAACCAACTTGCTGTCTGGAACATTTTGAAATAAAGATGTTACGAGGCGTCTTTCCAGTGTTGTATTTTGTGGATACAAAATTGAACACCCACAAAACACTATTTTAAAGTAGTACTTCAAACAGGGAGGGAAGGATCCGTCAAAGTACTTGACTATGAACCCGCTTCACAAGGCGAACAAAGGGAAAGTGTTCTGCCTGTTAGCTCCATGTCATGAATACAGTTTTAATTGTTAACACTACGAACAAGTGCCAGGACCTTTTAGCTTTCAGTTAACATGAACACCCCGTGGCGTTACAAATAATTTCCGAGCGTCAGACCCCCGATCCTATCGGAGGCCGGACTCGGGATAGGCGTGTTCGAAACCCTAGTGGTATATGGACACGTTAAACCAGTTACTAATATAAGCTAACCGAGCGTTGGGTTTTGTTGTCGTCGTTGTTGTTGAGGGGGAGGGGGTTGTGGTTTTGTTGTTGTTGTTGTTGTTGCAGTTGTGTTTGTGTTTGTTTTTTGTTTTTTTGTTTTGGTGGGTGTTTTTTTGTGTTGCTTATTTTGAGCTTTGCGCTTAATAATGAAATATCGGCCTCGGTGGCGTAGTGGTTAAGCCATCGGACTACAGGCTGGTAGGTGCACGGTTCGCAGCCCGGTACCGGCTCCACCCTAGATCGAGTTCTTAAGGGCTCAATGGGTAGGTGTAAGGCCACTGCTCCCTCTTCTCTCTCACTAACCACTGACCAACTAACAACTAACCCATTGTCCTGGACAGACATCCCAGATCACTGAGGTGTGTGCTCAGGACAGCGTGCTTGAACCTTAATTGGATATAAGCACGGACATAATTTGATATCAAATGTACAATTACACGAATGCAGACGCAGTTTGTTTTAACACTACGTAGAAATGTCTAGACCTTCCTGCGTTCAGTTGATTTCAACACCCCGTAGCGTTACAAATCAATTTCTGAGCGTTGTTTGTTTGGGTGTTGTTTCTGTTGTTTTTGTTTGTGTGTGTGTGTGTGTGGGGGGGGGGGTTTGATTTTGTTTTGTGTGTTTGTTTGTTTTTGTTTTGGGGGCTTGTTTTTTTTGTGTTGTTGTAGTCGTTTAATTTTGCGCTTTGTGCTCCATGTTGAAATGACGCAATGAGCCTGCAACCACTGTAACTGATCAATAGGTCATAATAACAAAGACTGCAATCAGAGGTGAGTTGCTTGAGAAAAATCAGCTGATAGCGCTCAACAGTACCGTCAAGTAATCTATACAACACTATCAGCAGCCGGAGTTATTGAGAAAGAAGTTATGTAGCTGTAAGTAGCGCTGTATAACGCGTCCCACCCACCACCCGCACCAACTCCACAACACAGAACAACAACAAAAAAAACACACAAAAAACACACACCCAAACACACACACACACGCATACGCACGCACGCACACGCACGCACGCACGTACGCACACACACACGCATACGCACGCACGCACACTCACGCACGCACGCACGTACGCACGTACGCACGCACACATACGCATACGCACGCGCGCGCACACACACACAAACGCACGCACGCACGCACGCACACACATACACACGCACGCACGCACGCACGCGCACACACACACACCACCACCACCACCACCTCAAAAACAACAACAACATAATAACAACAATTTGTCAAAATTAAGTGGGAGTGGGAACTATTTTCTCGTGCCCCTATCCACAGAGGTTCAGGCACGCCCACTACGGATTTAGCCTCTGACTTCGCCAGTGACTAACTCCGGAGCAGGGGGGGGGGTAAGTTTGAAGTGGGCGGAATTTGGAAGAAAGCCATTTAGTACGGTCAACGCGAGCGCGGACCAACTAGCAGACACTTCATAAAGCTTGAAGTACACCGAGTGGGAGCCGTGCTCTGATTGGCTGAATTTCGATTCCTCGGTGAAGCCTGTTTTTTACCTAAGTCTATGAAGAGTAACTGCATACCAAAACATGTCTGGACTCTAGATTTTAAACCCAAAATAGGTAAGACTGCTCGGCCAAAGTTTTAAGGTGATTTTGAGCAATTGAACGGGCGCCAAAGTAAAATGCGTTAGACTACTTATAAAAAAATAAACATAAGAATTTTGAACTGCTTCCAAAATGTTTAAAGTCTAACTAGCCCAAAAAGGAGGTTGTTACCTGTCCTAGCAAAGGTTGGCGTCTACGGCGAGCCGATGAAGTTGGTGACGTCGAGGTGTGGGAGATCCTGCCGGTAGGGGGAGACTGCTAATAGCTTGATAATGGGGCTATATTCGCTCCCCGCGATGGTTTTGAGGGCACGATGTAGCGAAGGGTTGTCCATTTCTTTAAGTAGCAGGGCTTGATGGTAAATCCCCCTCCGGCGAATGGTGACGCAAACTGCGTTGAGCCCCCTTTCATCCCGGACTCGGTGGACGGCGAAGTCCCCTTCATCAGGCTCGGTGGGTAGCGGATGGTACGCCTTGTGTTGTGGCTCACTAGTGAGTTGGCGCACGTCTTCTACGTTGGTCTTCATCAGCTGATGGTACCGCGGATGTAGTTTGCTGGCCTGAAGCGTCCATGGTTCCTCTAGTTGTTTCTCTGGTTGTTTCTCTGGCTTCGGCGGTTTGGAGGGGCGACTTGGCTTGGCTGGTATGGCACTCGGAGGAGTGGTCGCCTTTCTCTTAATTACAGCCGTCTTCCGGGCCTGGGTCTCGGGTGTCGTCCGTTTAACCGGCGATAATCCCTGTATCCCATAGTAGATAGGCGGTGGATCGGGTCGTGTAGACGGCGGGTCGCAGATGGCTGTGTCAGGCGCGTCGACTTCCTCGGTGACTGTTGAAGGGACGGTGATGACTGGGGCCGGGGCCACTTCCATCTTCGTCTGCTTCTCCAGTTGAGTGGCGTTAGGCGGTCTAGCAGACGGAGTCGCTGCCGGTGGTTTAGCCACCGGTTTTGACTCCCCCTGCGCCGCCACTGGCGCACGTCTCCTTTTCCTCCACCTTCCTTTCTTTGGTATGCGGTCTCCGTACACCAAGGTCACGGTCGCCCGTGACCCGGTGTACGAGACGCGGTATTCAATCAGGTTTCCGTACGTTGCAATTAGTCCCCCCAGGTGGGGGGGGGTAACTGCACAGCACACTCAACGACATCTGGTCGGATAGGCTGCATATTTGAAAACGCAAGAATCGAATGGACTGAAAAAAAGGCTGAAAAAAATGTCAAAATTAAGGAACGTCTCCACAGGTACCAACATATATATCAGCCTTTCCACCGGTGCTTGCTAGATTGCTGCGTCTTAGACTTGGATATACATTCGCATGACCGAGATAACGTCTATTTTACGTTTTATAAACCCGAAAACAATCCATTGTTACGGAAGGAAACGAAAACAGTCGACTTTCTAAATCGGAATCGATACGAGCGTTGTCGGAATATAACGTTTTGTTGTTATCGGCAATGTCCGATATTATTAAAGTGACTGAGGGATTGTCTTGAAACAAAACGGAAGAAAATGCCTTCTGTACTTAAATGAGACTGTACTGTTTATTATTATTGGATCTTAAATTTCTGTCACGCACATGTAGGTATAAAACGTAGAATAGTATGTACTGAACAAGAACTACGTCACACATACAAAAAGAAGAAAAGAAGAAAAAAAAGAGTGTTAATTTAGTTATCTTTAATATATTTAAAATAATTTAGATTGAATTCATTGAGTCTTTCTGTCTGTGTAAATTGTCTGTCTTTTGTGAATAGTTTAGGTTCATTTTGACAGCAAATTCACCTAGTTCATTTTATTGTGAAATAATACATGTATTAAAATCGGGTTTCTTGTCTTGTTTAGTATACTATTAGATAGTTACTGGTCGAATATATGACCACAAAGTATATGCGCAATTGTATGTAACATATTGCATGCGGTTACTAATATGTAGGATATATGTTATTTTATTACCATGTGGTTATAGGCATTTTGATGCATATCAAAATGCTACCTCCCACTAGAACACAAAGTGAGACATAACACTTCGACGCCACATGATGACGCCATCGATTGACGCCCTACAACCTTACAGACACGTCAACCAAACGAGTTGAGTGATATAAATTAAGATCCAATGTAGGTAATAAGATATTAAACACGCTACCATTTCGTATCATGTTTATGTCCCTCGTGAACATTATTTCACTTGGGACATAAACATGAAACGAAATGGAAGCTCGTTTAATATTCTATAATAATCACCTTTGCTTATTTCGTTTGCGATAATCATTTTACATGTTCGTAAACAGATTAAACACTGCGAAAACAACTTAGTCAAATTAATGTCACCAAACAGTGATATGCATTTCTTTTGGCGGTGTCTATACTATTTATCAACATGTATGTTAAATACTGAAAAAAAAGTGGAAAAACTAAATCGAACAGGTGAAAAACAAAACAAAAAAAACGTAACAAAAACAGCATTATCGTATTAAAGGTATATTATGTTAAAACAAAATGTAATCGCTATATAGTGCTTAATAGCATTTGTATAATGTAACAAGTTTCCACACTGAGGAATATTTAAACTGTGGTTTGTATCAAGGTATGGTTTTACCCATTTGTAGCCAGAAAAAAAAAAAAGCCCACAAAAAAGCCCACCTAAAGACAAAAATACTGCAAGAACAATTTAATTTATGTCACCAAACATAGTGTTGCGTTTCGTTTTTTGGTGCTGTCTATACAAAACAAAAATCCTACAAGTAAAAATACATGAAAGCCCCCCCCCCCCCCCCCCCCCCGCATTATCGCATTAAAGGTATATTATGTTAAATTTAGGAATCGCTATATCTGTTGTCCTTGATAGCCGCTGTATAACATAACAGGTTTTAATAATCAGGCATATTTAAACTGCGGTTTCTATCAAGGTATGGTTTTACACAT